>NW_024582630.1:208478-226704 GCF_018398535.1 Haplochromis burtoni
CCCTACCTACCTTCTAAAAATCAAGTGGATACTATTTTGGAAATAGATCTTTTGGCAAAAGGAGAATCTCCGTCATATACAAACTGATACAGAGCTTAAGGCCTATTACTTGGGAAAAAATAATTGGGAAAAAGACATTGTGGTGGATTTATCTGATGATGAGTGGAGATCTTGCTTGAATCGTATACATATTTCCTCCCTTTGCATTCGCCATGGTTTAACTCAGTTTAACATTGTTCATCGTCTTCATTATACAGGAGAGAGGCTTTCAAAATTTTTCCCAGAAGCCGATCCTGCCTGTCCCAGGTGTGGACATAATCTAGCAAATGAGGGTCACATGATGTGGTCTTGTCCTAATCTGGACAATTACTGGGGAAAATTCAGTGCTTGATTTCCACATTGGCATTTTTGGAGTTATGCCACCTCAATACGAAATTAGTCAGTCTCAGGAAAATGCCATAGCATTTGCTACATTGCTTGCCCGTAGACTGATTTAGACCGCTACAGCATGCTGCTACATGTTTTAACCTGTTTGGGTGCCGAAAGAAGACTGCACATTTATGTGTAAACACATCACAGATCCTTTCATAGTCATTAAGGACACAAGAAATTATGATAGTAAGAAAACTTTGAGTATTTTTTCAGCATAGATTTGCATTAATGTGAACCTTCAACTAAAAAAATGCACTGTGAGGATCAAAAAACAACTATTTAAAGCTCAGTCTGAGACCAACATCGGCTGACTAATGGACATTTGGGCAGTTTTGTCGTTGCTACTCCATCAGGTCTTTTTGTTAAAGTTCTGTGAGTGGCCTGTAGCTTCAGTTCACACACCCAAACCACAGCATCCACTGTCTCTTGGTTTTTCTTTCTCTTTCATAAGGCACAGGACAAGGTCAGGCTCTGCTCCACCCATTACAGTAGCACAGGAACATGACACTCTACACGCACGCACACACATACACAGGTACACACACACATCTCATTTTACTTGTCCTTTCACAAAGCCTCGTGGGAAGAGTGACATCATCCCTTTCTTTCTTCACAGATGTCAATCAAAGTAGATAATGAGGTCACAGGGTTAAACCCCTCCCATTTAAGAGAGCCTCTACAAGTGTGTTGAAACGAGTGCCTGAAATGAGTTCAGTATCAGGTAACACACAGCAGCGACAGTTCATACCTAAACCTCCTTGGGTGACTTGGAACAGATGCAACAGTAGAGCGAAGCAGCTCAAGGCTATGCTCGTGTGAGCTGAGGACTCGCTTGTCAAACAGTAGCTGTTGCATTTGAACAAATATCTGGGAGAAAGCAATTTTTTTCCAAGGGACAACCTTTTACAATTTAATAAAAGGTTGTCCTCAAAGTGAACTCCCAGTGAGGAGACTTTGTTGACACTAAAGTGAATGAAAATAACTTCAAAGAGCAGCAACAAAGTGCTGCACAGTATTAGGATATTAATAGAGTGAATAAAAAAGATCTAGTTTTTTGGACTTGAACAAGAGCCACACTTGTTAAAAATAACAGTAATAGTATATGAACAGGAAACAACTTCCATCTGAATTTTGTAAGACTGAGTTGGCCAAAATAATCAGCAACTGAGAGAACAAAAAAAGGCTGAAAAGTCTCGATATCTTATAGTAAAATTGAATTTAATTACTGCCTGGTTGCCTGTCGGATCCAACTGTTAAGCACACAATATAGAACTATAGCATCACTATTTATATTCTAGTCAAAGTCAGTACATGTGTGAACATTTATCTAGTACAAACTAATAGTTATGAGAGCTGAACAGCCAAATCCTACACATAGTCAGCAGGTGTTCTTTGTAATATAGATAACACAGTTTGTAACGCTCAATGCAGTGGCATATAACCTTCATAACAAGCAGGCGAGACACAGTGAAAGATTCTGATTTAGTTATTTATTTATTTGTTTGTTTGTTTATTAATTTTTGTTATCTACAACCTAACCTCTGGGCAGGGATAGCTCAGTAGGTAGAGTGGTGGCCCCATGATCGGAAGGTCGGGGGTTCGACTCCACTGAACGGCTACCCTGAGGTACCCCTGAGCAAGGTACCGTCCCTACACGCTGCTCCCCGGGCGCTGCACTGGTGGCTGCCCACTGCTTCACTGGGTGAATGGGTTAAATGCAGAGGAACTATTTCCCTATGGGGACTAACACGCACACTTTACTTTTACACTGGACTGAACTTAGTAAAAGTTTCTATAATATTTAATTTCTATATAATAGTTTCTTGTCATTTGTCATGAATAGAACTGAGTAGATGTGTGTGAAAGGCTTCTTGGAAAGACTGAAAACCTGGGTGTAAAAATGAGTACAGCACAGAACTGTTGTGTTTTTAACAGATTTGATAGTTGTGTGACTAATTTGTGCCTTCCTGGAATAGGCACTTTGTCACACAGAAGAAGTGTTTTAAGAACATAACTGGACCTTAGCCCGTCTCTAGTTCCCGCCTCTGTGTGTGAATCTGCATACTTCAGCCAGGGGAACAAATTCAAATTCCTTCAAACCAGCTTGTTTACATATTTCACTCAAGATGTCTTTTTCAGTTTCATACGTATTTGTGATGACTAGAACCGAAGCCTCCAGCCCCCCGTGGCTCTGTGAATTGGCTCGTTGCACGCATCTATCTTCCAAACAAAATAATTAGTTTGTTAATGAAATTGATAAGTTACACTCTGTTCCTAAGATGTTCTTTGATGTTTTTAAAGGTTTGACTTCTTTATGTCAGCAGTTCCTTTATGTGCTGTTTTCTCTTTTGTTTTCCAGAGACCTGAATGGAAACAACCTGACAGTCATCACCAAGACAGACTTCTCGGGTCTCAAACACCTCCGAGTCCTGTGAGTTATATCTGCCTTTACTCTTATAGATATATTTTATGGGTTACAATTAAAGCATTCATCCCATCCAGAGTGGCTTTCACACCATTTCCTTCTCTACTTTCATTGCCTTCAGGCTCATTGTTGACAGGGCAACAGCTTGTATTTATTACGACATTCTTTCCCACATTTCTGTCCTTGTTTGAGGTCGGAAGCATAGCTGTGGTGCCACGTAAAGCTGACATAAGGTGCTTGTCTGGTGTCAGTTTCTACAAGGAGAGTTTATCTATGACCCTTTGACGTGGAAGCACTGTGCCCTTGGGGAGAAACTGCATGAGCAGTAATTTCCTGTGTTAACTTGAGGACTAGAACTGCAATGAGTGTCAGTGATGGACATGATGACATGTCCCGGACTGATTATATCTCTGGAGACCTGATCAGAACAGATTAGCAGCCCACTGGGAGCCCTGGGCGTACTGCTGTCAGGAGGGTAAAGTGTTACAGCAGTAGGGATGGGTATCGTTTAGGTTTAATCCGATACCAGTACCAAACCGGTACTTTTGAAACGGTGCCGGTGCTTAAACGGTGCTCAAACCGGTGCTTAAAGAATGGAGAACACAAAATTGGTCCAAAAACCTCTCATGTTCAGCTGTTTTTTTGTGTGTTAGCTTACACACGAACAACATTAAGCTACTCACGCAGAGAAGAACGGCGGCTGCTGCCATCATCATCCATCATCATTTCTGCTACACTGGCAGGGCTGGGGGCCAGGACTCTCCTCTTCGGGTTCTTGGGGGATGTTGTTAACTCCGGGTCCGATAACAGGCATCACCCCGCAGTAGATGTGCTCGGTGTGAGGTCTTGCAGCAAGCTATCAATACAGCGCATTTCTCGGCTTTTAACAAAATGCTATACGTCGCCAGGTGTTTCATCAGATTCGAGGTGTTACCTCTTTTGCACAGTATCAGCTTGTTGCAGGCTGCTGAGTTTGCATCTTTTACTGTGAAGTACAGCCAGACTTTTGACCGCTTTGCCCCGGGCATTTTTAATCTGTAGCTCTGCTCTAATAGAACGTATGTACCTGGACCCGCCTACTATGCTTGCAAAGGTAAAATGATTGGCTAGAATCCAAAGTGTATGACAAAAAAGCACCGAAATAAAGCACCAAAATGTGGTCTGGTCACTACCGTTTATGTCAGAACCGGTGCCATAATGGTACCGGATACCGTTACCCATCCCTATACAGCAGTGGTATATGAGGTGGAAGACGGCAGTATGTTTCTCAAATATACAGATTCAAGTGCAGACAGATTCAAAACCAGTGTCTGAAACCAAAGCCTCATCCACATATTCAGCTGCTGACAAATAAAACTCTATTTTCATGTACATGTTATTTTTTACCCAAATTCATCAACACACTCATAATTAAAGATTAAGTTAAACAAAGGCAGAACATATCCTTGTAGAAAAACTACTGTATTTTCACAATACTCAGACTGAGATCGACCAAACAAGACTCATGTTTCACGAGGAAGGATTAAAGCGTGTTACCAATTTATCAAATAGAAAACTGACTGTGTTATTTAATATCTCTTGATTTGTTTTTAAAGTATGTGCTTAAACAGTGAATCTTAATGTGAGTGTTTCCTTGCAGTCATCTGATGGAAAACCAGATCAGTAACATTGAGAAGGGAGTGTTTGATGAGCTGAAGGAGCTGGAAAGACTGTGAGAACACATTACAAAGACATTTACAAGTATAAACCAAATTAATTTTCCATGCAAGTGTTTTCTTTCACAGGAAATGATAGCTTTTTTCGTTTGTCTTTTTTTTGTCCACACAGTCGCCTGAACAAAAACCGTCTCAGCCAGCTTCCAGAGCTGCTCTTTCAGAAGAATGAAGCCCTGTCTCGACTGTGAGTACAAACTCCAGAGCTCTGCAAATTTTCTCTCCATACCCTGCACCCTCTATTTGAAATCTCAGGACTTTGCTCTCCTTAGCTCAATGTCTCTGTCCTACACAATGCACTTTAGGGTTTTTGCACAGTCCCATATTCAACTGATTAGAATGTGTTTATCTTGGCCATCAGGTATGTCCGCCATGTTCACACATGTACATGGTCCATAAGTACTGGCTCATACTTGTCTACCACCCTATAGCAGCATCCAGTGTCTATCTCCATCTAAGTAGTTCTGTCGGTCTTACTTGGAGAATATCGAACACTTACAAATTGCAGAGTTCCCTGAACTGGCAGCTCTTCTTATCGACAGGGAAGGTCATAATAGGTCTTAAACATTTAGGATTTTTAAAACAAGCAGAAGTGGTCATTGGGGTATTTTTCCGCACTATCATGTGCATTCAGAACCTATTAAGCTGAAATAGTCTGGATTTCTTTCAGATACACACTTAATTTGCATCTGTTAAAAGTGTGGTTCATTGAGCTCTAATCGCTCTGCTTGTTTGTTTTCATTATTTTATTTTTCACTCTTCTTCTTTTGCTTTGATGGTCCTGGTTGCTTTTGTGATGTGTGTATGTATGATTGGATTTGAGCGAGTGTATGTTTAAAGGTGATCTGTTGTGATTTTCCATATTTTCTTTCACAAATATACCGTTATCTAATGGATGCCCAAATTTCAGAAAATGAGGTCAGCACATGTGAATCAAAGGTCAGGGTTCAGACTGCAATAAATCCACTGATTCTTGGCTCTGTTTGATATCAAAGATAGGTCATCTCTGTAGCCCCACGAACCTTCTCTTCTGTTCTTTTGTTTGCATTGAAGCCATCAATGAGGAAAAGATTTTTCTAAAGCGAGGCAAGCTAAATCACAGAGAGAGTGAACTGGGTGAAATCAGCTCATCAGTAAAAAGAATCAGTATAAGATTATTATGAATTGTGAATCATGCAAAGTTACTCTATCGTAATCCAAGAATAAAAATCTGGAGCTAAAAATAATAAATATTTTCCCCTACATTTGTGGATAATGGATTATGTCTGCAGGTCTTGTTACGTCAACCCAGTTAAAAAGAATATATCCAGCCTTCATCCCTCCAGGCTGTTGTTTTAAATTTGTCTGTACATTAGCTAATACACAGATGTCTTGAATGTGGATATATTTTTGGATTATAGTGATCAACTACAATAGTCTAACATTGAAAATTTCTGCTACTCCAAGCTGTTTAGTCACTGACTTTTCTGATAAAAACAATTGACCTATTTTTCCTCACCCAGAAAACACTGCAAATAACCTCCCTCTAGACAGCAGAGGCACTGCAAATAACTTACAGGCTCCCACAGGAGCTGTAGGAACTGTCTAGCTTTAATTCAACATTTGAACACACGCATAAAGAGCTTATTTTAATAACTGAAAGCTTGGACACAGTTGGTTACTGTGTGGATAAATGTGACTCTCTCTCTCTCACACACACACACACACCTCAGACGCTTTTGTTATAAATGCGTGGTTGTAGTGTGAGATGGGGAAGGTATCTGCTACTGCCTGGAGATGCCTGGAAACACATACACAAACATTACTGCAGAGAAAGAGGAAAAAGCAAATATAGGAGCTCTCTAATTAAGTTTTTCCTAATGATTGATCTGTTCGTGACAGTGATGTGCTTTGGTACCTGTGTCTGCATGTTTGAGTGCGGTGATTTAGTGCTTAACAGAAAATGTGCTGATACAAAGAGATTTACTTTTCCCCCGAGTAAAGACGGAAGTGGACTGAAGGGGGTAGCAGCCATGAAAAATACCAGTAATTACAGAAAAAAGTGGAGACAAACAATGTGTGTGTGTGTGTGTGTGTGTGTGTGTGTCAAAGGGAGGAATAAAGAGAAAGTATAAGACGAGTAGATGGTAAAAGACAGTGTGTGTTTGTTTCAATCCGTGTGTCTGTTCTGATTATTTGCTGCTTTCTGTTTTGGCAATTTCACACTCTAGCTCCCATTAGGACGTGCCGAGATGGACTTGGCATGTTCGATCAATCAGCAAACACACACACACACGCACACACAGTGACACACTCATAGCACAGAGCCATTAGCACTTCCTCTAGCAGGAGCGATTTCTTTTCCTCCTGCTGTGATGATGGACTGTATAAAGCCTGATGTCCCTGGGAAACACACACTCATGGCTTTTTGCTTGTGTGCATTTTTGTCTCTTCAACAAAATTGCCTTCCATACTTTAGCCTATTTCCTGTATATTCCCCTCTCCATGTATCAGTCTGTCCTCTTCTTGTAGATTGTGATACACTGTCTTCTTTTTAAACTGAGCTTTTACTGGCTAAATATATAGGTTTATTCATTTGCAAAGAACTGAACAGTGTGTAAAGACTAATACATACATACATAAAATCTTTTCATTTAATTAATTTCCACGTCATTGAGTGAAATAAGTATTTGATCCCAACTATTCTAGACTGTCCATCACCATGAATAAGACCAAAGAGCTTTTAAAGGATGCCAAGGACAAGACTGTAGTAACAAGCTTGGTGAGGAGGTGAAAACTGTTGATGTGATTATTCAGAAATAGAAGAAATATAAAATGACCATCAATCCAGTCTGGAGGTCCATACAAGATTTTGCCACATGGGGTGAGAATGATCATGAAAAAGGTGGAGGATCAGCCCAAAAATACATGGGGGAGCTTGTTAATGACCAGCAGGTAGTTGGGACCACAGTCACATTGGTAATACACCATGTTGTAACAGAGGTGTGGACTCACTCGAGTCACATGACTTAGACTCGAGTCAGACTCGAGTCATTAATTTTATGACTTTAGACTTGACTTGAAAAAATGTTCTAAGACTGTGACTTGACTTGGACTTTTACACCAATGACCTGGGACTTGAATTGGACTTGAACCGGTTTACTTGAAAAGACTTGATATTTCACCCCATCTCTAAAATTTAACACACATATTATATAGAAAATGTGCACCATTAATTCAATTCATTCATTCATTTATTCCAACCACACTCCGTACGTATGTGTGCATGAGCTGTAGCACAGCCAATCAAATTAACCAGATTTTTTTTTTAAGAAGAAAAAAAAAACGCTCAAAAATGCTGCAAGGAGTTATTTTTTTCAGATACAAAAACTATGAAATAGTCAACAAAAAACGAAATGCAATATGCAAAACATGCAAGCAGAGAATCACAGACAGAGATGGAACAACTTCCAACTTTGTCCGACAGTTGAAGTTGCATAAAGAACGGTAGGTTCTCTTTTGCTACGATGAGATAGCTGACTTCATCTAACTAGCAAATGTTGTCCAGGCTACGTTGATGATACTGTTTGGTTTTAATGTGTATGATATTTTTGTCATGCTATTTTAAAGCCGGTCCTACAAGCGCATCCAAGAATAACATGCAGTTTATCTCAGAATTGTCGGTGAAAATTATTCTTGGAGCTAGGTTTAATTGAGCTGCATTTTATAGAGGTGCAATTTCACAATTTGTGTATATTTTCTAAGTTCACTATTTCGTCATGTGTTGGGAAAAACAGATTTAAAATCACATGGTCTAATATTTATATTTACATATAACTGCAACTTTTTTTTTGTTGTTTTTGTTTTTTAAAGACTCGAAAGGACTTGAAATTCAAAGTTTCAGACTTGTGACTTTACTCAGACTTTTACACCAGTGACTTGAGACTTGACTCTGACTTGGCTGACATTACTTGAGACTTGACTTGTGACTTGAGGATAAAGACTTGAGACTTGCAAAACAATGACTTGGTCCCACCTCTGTGAACAACTAAGGAGAGATTTTAATGTCAGTTGAAGATGCTGCTCGGTTTTCCTCTCCTCTGTCCATACCTCTGTATTATTGTTCCATCTTCTTTCTTTTCTCAATTTTGGCGACTTTCATTTTTCATTCTTTCTGTCTCCCCTCAGTCTTTTGTTGGCTCTGTGTGGATGGGATCGCTCCACACCCAGTAATAGTCCTTTGTGTGTTTTGATGATACCTGGAGGGTGACTGAATGTGTATGTTCGTGCACCAGGGTGCCCCCTCCCAGCACCTCCCTTTAGCCCAGGGGAGCTAAAGAATTATGGGTGTAACTAGGTGTCTCTCTCACCCACGCACACAAATTCACCTTGACCTGAAAATGAACTGTGTGGTTAGCCAGTCAATACTGGGCTCCTGCAGGTCTTATTGGGTACTTGAAACAGTACTCAGTAAAATGTAACCCAATGATTTTGAGCTGGACAGTGCACAGGCAAATTCTTATCTGAACTTGATCCCATTTGAGATAGGAGAGAAATTCCTGTTCACAAATATCTCTTTATGGCATCATTAGCATCTTGCTATTATTTTATGCAAGACACATGTAAGACCACAGAGGAAATGGCATCAACTGGAGCACTGACCACTAGCACTGTAAAAAAAAATGTGTGCGGGGGTCAGGGAAAAAACACTAAATGTGAACATTTTGTCCCTCATTTCTAATGTTATTATAATTTGTCATATGAAATACACCTTTATCTGGAATATGCACATAGATTATTTCTAAAGATTGATATGGATGGTCTCAAAGTGTAACCCTCACCTAAGAGCCTGGCTCCGACCACTGCATAACTTTCAAATATGCTCAAAGGTTTAAAAGAGGTTAAGTAAGGAAATTCTGAGAATGAGACATAGATGATGCAGGAGTTGTTCAGTGATCTTTAGGCCCATTTAAAATTGAAGAACAATACAGAATAGCAAGTGTTAGCTAGAGGACAATGGTCATCAACTGTAGCTGCTGGCTTTAGTACCCAAACCATGTTGTCTTTTTCTCTCCCTGATGGCCTGTCCTGCCATCTGGAACTGTGCTGATAGATAGATGGGTGTGAAGAGAAATAATGCAGATTGGCTATAATTCCATTGATGTCAATATTAATGAACCATTGTTTCATTTCTTCTTCTTCTTTTTTTTACAGTGCAATCTTTGCATTACTGTAAAAGCATAGCATGTTTTCACAGACTTCCTCTGAATTAGAGTTTTAGCAACTTTTTTCTTTTCTTTTTTAAATAAATTCTGCATGTACATGTGGACTCAGTTGTTACCACAATGGAGATCAAATAAGCATGAATGAAATATGAGCAGTGGGAAACAAAATGTGTGTGCAAAATGAAAAAAACAAACAAAACACATACATGGGAATTACAAATGTGTGGCCGTCTGCTTTAATGTGTCTTTTCGTGTGTGTCCTTGCAGTTAACTTTCCCCTCAGACACTTCATGAGTTTTTTCTCATTAGGCAGAGTGGTAGAGCTGTCCTCATTAGAGCAGATGATTGGCATCTGAGTGCAGCTAATTAACGGTGTGAAGCTGACAGAGGTGGTGATGGCAGCTGCCTGGTTGCACTTTAGAGGCTAACCGGAGTGTGACCTCGACGTTTAGAGGCAGGAAGAGCACACTGGGGTAATAAGCCTGTATGTGTGTGATAATTACCTTTATTTGCATTTGTTTGTTTTGGGAGATTCCTTGCATATAATCATGTGCTAATTACACTGATTAGCATCGATACCAAAAAGGATGTTAGAGACACTTATGACTGAGTGTGTGATCATAGTTTATTGCTGTTTCTCTGGGATAAAACAGCAAGAAAGTCCGTGCCTACATAAGTATGAAATAATTTTGCATGATAATCTCATTGCCATTGAAAAGTTTATAATAGTTTTGCAAGCAGCAGTAGATACAGATTATGATGACCTTTATCTTTACAGCAGGGTAAACGAGCACTGCATTCGACAGCCAGCAATTCATTTATCATGCAGTCAATCAAGAAGGTGTCCTGAATTTTGTGAGCTGTTTGTAAAGTCTTAGATCTGAGGAAGTGAGAAGTGGGGTCAGTTTGCTGATAGTAACAAAAATACAGATCATTTCTTTCTTTTAACAAGACAGCTGGCATGTGTAATTAGGTTGTAATTAATGCAAAGTTGGCTGCTACTTGTAATATGCAAAATGTCACTGCCTGTCATTTAACAAGTGAAAGTTCACTGATTCAGCCTGCAAGATATCGTATACATCTATCTTGCAGGCTGATGATTAAAACACAAAGTGTCTTCAATTATGTGCTTATTGTTGAGAACAGAAACATTAGCTCGGTTTCCTACAAATATGCAGCTTTTAGTGGCAAGTTTCTTACAAGTGTGGTAGTGTGGGATTCAAATGAAACCAACCAAGTGCTGATGAGATAAACTGGATCACATTAAAACATAAAATACATACTGTTTCCTTATGTATTTATTTATTTGTCGTGTACATATTTATGCATATTGTAAATGTCCTACTTCTTCATTCAGTCCTTCCTTGCTGAAGAAATGTAACTTGTGTTATTACGTCAAGGTTTGTTATTAAAAATCTCCACCATTAGCTGAAAATGACGAGTTTTTTTAATTGCAACTTCTTCAGAACTGCTTTGATGAAAGCAGCTATATAACAGAATGAAATTACGTATTATTATAAGTTCATTGCTGTGTTTGCTCAGGAATAATCTGTATTCCCTGAGCGACTGTTAGGTGACAGGTGTTGATGAACTTGTAAACCTGGTCTTGAAATGGGTTCTACACCATGAACCACTTTGAACAGATAACTGTGGTCACCTCTAGTTTGCATGAAAGATGCCAACTTGTTTGCCAACACTTGCTAATGGACCCCAACCAGCTGGGGAACATATATTTGTCCCTAGCATTAAGCTAAGTAAGCATGTTAAATCAAAACCGCTGATTACCAGGAGGTCACTGAATGGGCTCCAAGCGAGCAGCACTGGGATGTTAGTAGTAACTTTTCACTACTGGTGGTAACTACCAGCAAACACTTTGCTCCTACCAGGAAAATGCTCACTTTTTCCTACTAACTGGTGGTTGCCAATTGCTGCCCAGTATGACTGAGGCCTTACTTGAGTTGTCAAAAGAAGTATTATGTACTTAATCTGCAGAAAACTTATATGAAAAAATATTAGTGCTGCAGGTGGTAAATGCTGACCTCTTTTTAAGTACGTTTTCTACAGTAATACATCATATTCCATAATGTATGAATATGGAATATGATAAATATGTAGCATGAGTCGAGGAGGACATTTATCTTGACAGCAAACCTTAACAGCTTGTAATGAGCTCAGAAAAAAATGCTTTTGCCCCCCAAAATGTAAAAGTATATTAAAATATATATTTTTAAAAAGGACTTTACGCGAAGCCATGCGATATCAAAACCATGATACTATTTAACTCGAGCCTTAAGCCATGCTAAAACCTAACACATGTCTCTTCAGCAAGGGGCCACAGTAGATGTTTCTGCATGTGTTCAAATACATTTGCACATGCACGCAAATCTATATTTACATTATCTGCAGGATTCGAATCTGTCACTGCAGAACACACAAAAGAAGGATTTTCCCAGAATTTTAGTTTTCTTAAAGCCGGGACTGTGGGGCTCTTCCTGCTGTGTGTGGTAACAGCTTCATCCTGGATAATAAGATCAGTGGTGCGGACAGACACCCCTACTCCCTTTACAAAAAACCTGCTCAGCTGTTATTTTTCTGCTCAGATTGTGTGTCTGCGAGTGCGTGCGTTTGTGGGAGGTCAGTTCACAGACGCTGACTTCTCCTGTCATGTCCATCCAAAGTAAAGCTGGCACACTGAGAGCAGTGGAAAAGCAATATGGGAACTAAAACATACAACTGTTGAAAGAGCCAATCGCTAACCTAAGATGTAGACTAGGGTGAGAATTACTGCGAGACATCTGACGGTCACATTCAATTCTCACATTCTTCGTCCTTTGTTTCATCCACCCACCATTCCTCACTGCCCTCTATTGTCTGCTCCCCCTTGTTTTTTCATTTTCATATTTCTCATCACCTTCCCCTCATGTGTCTTTTGGGGTTCTTCAATTAAGCGCTCTTCTCCCCTGTGGGTGGAAGGAAGAGAAATGAAGGATAAAAGGAATGAAGGAAAGACACAAAGGCAGAGGAAGGGAGGTCAAAAAACTGTGGATGAAGATCAGCGGTTTGACAGCAGGCAAAGAAATAAAGATGGCATGATGGAAAGAAAAATGGGAAAAGATATTAAATCAAAGAGAAAGTGAAGAGAAGGATTTTTAAAAAGGAAAAAAATAATAATAGAGTATACAAATGTAAAAAAGATACAGTACTATAAACACTGAAGGTGTAATGCATGGGAGTAAAGTAGGGCTGAACAAAAGATGCCAGATGACCAGAAATAAGGAGACATTTTCAGTATTGCCTGCTATGCTTGAGTTTGTGCTGTTGCCATGGTCACACCTTTACATGCCATCAGGTCATGAACTTTTCCAGAGTTCAGTGAGTGTTGGTCAAACACTAACGCGACTGTGTTTCTCACACATAGGCCCTGTGTGCTAAGGGGCAGCCATGTGTCCGCTGGATGGTGTGTGAGGGTAATATTTAGCATGTGTGTGTGCGTTTGTGTATGGATTTTGTTGTTAGCCCGTAATACTGTGTTTTGTCTGTGTTAGTTTGCCTGCTGAAGCTCCGTGATTGACACGGTTTTGAAGTAAAACAAGAAAATATGTTCTTTTTGTCTTCAAACATGTCTCCTTATATTACGAGTGATGTGGCCTCCAAGTACAAACATTGAATATACTGATGGTTCTGATTTTGTATTGTTTATGTTTTTGGCTTTTGGGGTTTTTTTTGTTGCATATTTCCCTAAAAATGACACATTAAATGAGAAAAAATGGTGTAGAAACGTGAAATACTTTTTTAAGCTCATGTGAGGGCCTGTACCATGAGACAGATGGTATACATTTAAGGGAGCACTGCATAAGAGCCTGGATATTATGTCGTATTGAATAACTGTTTTACAAGTGGTGAAAATATCATGATGAAATAATTCTTTATAATGGACCATATTGCCTGGTCTGATGAGTACGGTGGTCAAAGCCAGTAAAACTTAAACACCAGCAAATGGAAAAAGCAAACATGCCAAATAGGAAGTATAGTCTATAGTATAATATGAGTCATGCGAATCAAACATATTAACTTTTATCTTTTCTAATTCACAACAGTGATGAACTTTCTAAGTTTAAGGATATAATTCATCCACTGTTAGCTCCTCAATGCCTTATGCTAACACAGTGCAGAGTAGGGCTGCTCAATTAATCGAATTTTAATCACGATTACGATCTGGGCTTTCAACGATCATTAAAAATGACTGAGCCGATTATTAGCCCCTCCCTCATTTATCCGCGACACCTTAAAGGCCGGTGTTCCAGATCTACTGGCGTTTAGATCAACTGGCGCAAAAAAGATTGGAGACCGCTGATTAAGAGGACCCGAGGGAAGCTCAGAAAGCTAAGCAGAAGTTATTTGAAGAGGAGAGTGACTGCTGTTGGTTGAAAAGAGAGGTAGAAAGAAAACTTCAGTGGTGTTGCACACTATTTTATATTATTTTTTAAAGTCATTGTTAACCCTTTAAATCCGGTCAGAGCAGCACGCTCCGTATTGTGTAACTATTTTTAAATCCCTGTAGAACCTGAACCGTGTAAGCTAGCGCAATAATTTGTTTTGCATATGAAACCGGAGGAGTTGTACTTACATCTTATGCCATCAGCTTGTCCTCGGTCAGGTTTCCTTCCACATAAAGTTTTGCAGAAATTGCATAAAAAGCGCTTGCAGGAACAAAAACATAATATTCCAGAAACACGCTTTGCCGATCCGATCAGCTGTTCATAATACTTCCCACAGTGAAACAGACGTCAGCGCGAACGATCGCATGTCCGCCATTTCCTGGCCGAAACCGGAAGTGACGTCATTTTCGCGGAAATATAGTTTTTTACTTGTAGGCCTTAAAAACCTATACTGGTCATGTTTGACTTTTCTGAATAGTTTCTGGGATGCTTAGAACTCAAATTGCACTGCTGGAAACAGTTTATTTTGATGCACATGCTGTTTTCTTTGCAAATTTGCATCATAGGATTGTTTTTTTGTTTTTCCTGCAGTGTATATAAAAATTAGTGTATCTCCAAAATAAAACTATGAAGACACTCAAAATAAATTTCCTGTTGTTGTAAACTATTTTTTGCAACTTTTTTGTATTTAAAGTTTTGAGGGATAAACCTCTTAAATTTCTCCAAGTAGAAATATATGTAAAAAAACAAAAACGATTTTCAAGTTTTTTGTAGTTTATTGCACTTTTTCGCAATTAATGTAGTTACTATGGACTTAATGCATACATATTATTAAAATATGGGCTATAACAGTTGTATAGCAACTTGAAATGCTCCCACAAATGGCACTACAACATGTAAAAAAATAATATAAGCTCTGGCGGACTTGGTTCTATAGTAGGTCTTAAAGGGTTAAATAAATATCGTCAAATAATTGAGATCTCAATTTCAGTGAAAATAATCGTGATTATCATTTTTACCATAATCGAGCAGCCCTAGTGCAGAGCAGCTACCTGAGCACCACTCCCACAGACGTCGATTATCTTGTCAATATTTTTACTTCTTTAATGCGTACAAGTCTATATACAGGGCTGCACATAAGCGGTCTGCAGGTGCGCATTGTCAAAATAAAAAACGCACACCAAAAAAGAAGTTGCAACGCGCGTTTGTGTATGTAAGATTTTCTGGAGGAGGACAGACATTTGTTTAGAACTCTTAAAGATGTCGAAGAAGCAAGCTCCTTTAAGCAATTACTTTGGTTTTCCTCCACCTCCAAAGAAATGTCAGAAGGAGTCCGAACCACAAAAGAAGCGCGTATTCTCGTAAAAGTGATTGCAGGAGGTGAGCTGGCTTCAAACAAATGATAAACGCACAAAGATGTGGTGCAGAATGTGCTGTGAAAATCCCTCAAGAAAATCTTATGTACGCAAACGCGCGTTGCAGCTTCTTATCTGGTGCGCCTTTTATTTTGACAGCGCATCCACACCTGCGGACCACTTATGTACACCCCTGTCTATATACTGTAGCTCCTTTGAAAAAGGAAAACCTTAAATCAGAAGTACTTCACTCCCTGGTGTAACTCTCAAATGTGCACCTTAAAGCAGATAACTCGTAAACTGGAGAGGAAATAGCATCTCACAAATTTAGAAGATCATCATTTAGCCTGTTTTCTTTGTATTATTGTGGGGTCTTAACCTTACAATATAAAGTGCATTAAGACGACTGTTGTTGTGATTTGGTGCTGTATAAATAAACCTGAACTAATTGAATACCAGCTAAACTAACATATGACTAAGGTGCAAAAAAGAAAACTGCTCACTTAAATACCTAATTTGTAATTGTGTCACTTCATAGTGGTGGCTTACAGTGTGTTGGTGTTTCATATTGGTTTGCATTAGGTGGCAATAAAGTGACTTAAAGTGTATGAAGAAAATAAACAGCAGTCCATGCAAAAATTGACCAAAGGCAACTTTTGGTCCAGGGTCCTCATTTTAACAACCCTGAACTTCAGCTGAACAATGTGACTTCAGAGGGGCACCAGTTTGTCCACTGGCTTATTAAAGCCACAATGTGCTAACAGAGCAGGCATCGCCATCAAGTGCAAACATTAAACTCGCTAAAAAAAAATGCATGACGGCATCCTGTAAGGGTTTTGTTAGTCTAACTTCTCAACCCCAAACACAATTTAAAAAAAACTGCATCTCTGGAGAAAAGCCATGTTTACTCATTAAACAGAAGTCAGACTCTCAGCCGGTTCAGAAGCAGCAGACCAACCACCTGCCAACAGCAGGCCACACTGGCAAATATCAAAGACCTCCATAAGCTTATAAATCTGATTAGATACTAAATCATTACAAAGATCTCCACCAATATTTTCCATTAATCAGTTTAATGAATGAATAGATGTAAATGTTGTTGCACTAAATACTATTGCTACTATATATTACACGTATGTTAGCAATGTGTATGCACTCGGCATATTTGCAACTTTACCTCTTAATGCTGCTGTGGTTAATAAATGCTTCCACTCTGAAATAACACCACCTACAGTTAACTGGGGAACCAGGAGGGAAGAAACTTTACAAACTGACTTGTTACAGTGGTTTAGTAACCAATACTCAAAATATCTTGTCTTGTACAGTTGTTCTATTTATTTTGATTTATTCTTCTTCTTCTTCTCAGATAAATTTCTCTTTGTCTCTTATCCTTCATCTTCCTCTGCAAATCCCTTGGGATGGATATGTATCACAATTAAGAGAGTTTATTCACAGGGTATGTGTGTGGGTGGTTGGGTGTGGAGGAATATGTCAAAATATGCGTGTGATCTTTGGATCAGCTTCCACTGGTGTGACATTTTCAGACATGTTGGTTCATTCTTCAGTGTTAGCTTGTGTGCATGTGTGGTTGAATGTGCATTTAACACAGAGTGGGAGATTCCCAGTGTTATTTAATGTGTGTAGGTATGCAGGTCATTTTAGGGTTATCCATTCCATATCTGTTCTTCTGGTTGACCACATTAGCCTGTAATACATCTGGTTGAACTTTCTTTTCTATTCTTAATCCACTGGTTCTCCTCTTCAACGTCATTCCTTTTTCGTGAATTGTCTTTCTTCCAGTAAACACTTCTCTTAACTTATTTATTAAGTTACTTATTGAGGTTGTTTGTCCTATGTGTGTCTGTGTGTGTCAGGTTGAGGAGTGGACCAGACTACAGAAATAAAATATTAACCATGTTGATGCTCTGACTCTGTCTGCTGACCTGTCTGGACAGAGTTTAACAAAACAAAGAAAAAAAACGAAAAAGGTGTGCATGAGTCAAAAAAGCAGTTACTCGTTACAGATAACAGGCTGTCTTCAGAGTTTGTTAACTCTGTGATTTTAGATGGGATTGCCTGATATTTCTGTCATGCAGTGAAAACATTCAGACCAAAGTTAATAGAGCTATATTAGTACGTTATGAAGTTTTGTTTTTCAGGGGAAGTTAAATGTTGGACTCTTTCTGCATTTACAGTTTCACTCATATATCATACTAGTGTTCCAGTTAGCAAGATTAACTCGCTGCTAGGGACAGTGGCACAAATCCAACTTTTTCTAGTGAACAGATACCCAGGATTTGACTTTCTTCTGATATTGCATGCTGATCTGATGGCGCTGTTAGATTAATAAGCTGTTGTCTTCACTTTGAGCTAAAGATGAATCATTCTTTTACATGTGAGGTTCTGGTTTCAAGCCGGTTGGTGCTTTCTGTGTGGAATTTGCAGTTCTCCTTGTACCTTTATGGTTTTCCTTTGGCCGCTCCGGGGGATCGTGGCTCAAGAGTTGGGAGTTCGCCTTGTAATGGGAAGGTTGCCGTTTCGAGCCCCCGCTTGGACAGTCTCGGTTGTTGTGTCCTTGGGCAAGACACTTCACCCATTGCCTACTGGTGGTGGTCAGAGGGCCCGGTGGCGCCAGTGTCCGGCAGCCTCACCTCTGTCA
>NW_024582630.1:237873-272744 GCF_018398535.1 Haplochromis burtoni
CATCACCAGTGTGTGAATGTGTGTGTGACTGGATATGTAAAGCGCTTTGGGGTCCTTAGGGACTAGTAAAGCGCTATATAAATACAGGCCATTTACCATATAACTTCTGTTCTTGTTTCTCTCCATAATCACTCTTGTGTCCTGCACCACCCATCCCCTTTTAACATGTCCATCCATCATCCTTTTCTGCATCAGTCTGTTCATTTACTCTGTATATCCCTCATCATCTTCTTCACTGCTGGTTTCATGTGTCAGACACAGTTGAACTTTATACTTCAATAAAAAGTCTGCTTTTTCAACTGGCCTCAGGGGTGTCAGAATCAATTTTTCACTTTTCTAATGTACTGCTCTATGTATGTCTACAAAGAGCTGGTCTAGCTAGGCCATAGCTGTGCATCAAGCTGGTTACAGTGTTGTGTGCCACAGTGTTTGTGAATGCAGTAACAGAAGTTCTAAAAGTACAGTACATTAGTATAAGATTAATTTGGTTAGCTGGTTTTTCAATTACTTGACTCTCCTCCTGTGTTCAATCTGATTTAAAAGATATACTTCCTTGCTTAAAGGCATTATACAGGCTGTCTAGTTCTCAATAAGTGGGTGTTTCCTCCTCTGTCAGCCTCTGGTTTGACCCCGACATTAATGGACTGTGTCTGAGGACCTGTAGGGCAGCCAGAGATGATGTACATCCTCTTCTGTGGTTTGTCTAACACACACACGCACGCACACACACGCACACGCAAACACACACGCACACACACACACAGAGTTTTGCTTTTATTTATTGGTCTCCGTTGCTGTGGCTCACCTGTCTGTTTCTATGATGTCTAATCGTGGCATTGCATTTCTACTTCATATTTTTTTATCACCAAAGCTAGTCAGTAAGTCCCGTGACCTTGGTCTGTAAGCAGTCTGCCTGCTGCCTCTCAGACACCTTTTCTGGAGGAACTATATTAAAATAAAGAGGACTGGTGTTTCCTTAGTTTATCAAATAGGAAAAGACCATATGTTTTATTAAATGCATGTAAACATACACTGTGTTGCCAAAAGTATTCACTCATCACACCAAATCATTGAATTCAGGTGTTCCAGTCACTTCCATGTCCACAGGTGTACAAAATCAAGCAGCCAGGCATGGAGACGCTTCTGGGTTTGCTCTCAGGAGATCAGTTAATTCCAGCGTGGTACTGTGATAGGATGCCACCTGTGAAACAAGTCCAGTTGTGGAATTTCCTTTCTACTAAATATTCCACAGCCAAGTGTTAGTGATATTATAAAAAAGTGGAAGTGAGTGAGAACGAGAGTAAATGAGCCACAAAGTGATAGGTCATGGAAGATCAGAGAGCAGGGTCAGTGGAAGATGAGGCACATAGTTTGAAAAATTTCAGAACTCAAACAAATTCACGTTTTTGACCATGTCATGCTCCCAGCTTTGTTAGAACAGTTTGGGGATCGCCCAGTACTGTTCCAACATGCCAGGACACATGTGCACAAAGACACGGATGAGCAAGTTTGGTGTGGAAAAACTTGACTGGCCTGCGCCAACCTGATAGAACATCTTTGGAAGGAGTTAGAGTGGCGGCTGTGAGACAGGCCTTCCCGTCAATCAGTGTCTGACCTCAAATGTGGTTTTGGAAGAATGATCAAAAATACCCATAAACAGACTCCTAAACCTTGTGGAAATCCTCCCCAGAAGCGTTAAAGCTATTCTATCTGCAAAGGGTGGTCTGACAACATATTAAACTCTATGAATTAAGAGTGGGATGTCACTTAAGCCCATTGTATGTGAAGGCAGACAGCAAGCATCCAATGCTCAGCTCGACTGGTTTGGTCAAATGTAATACCATGTAGAGCATCTGCAAGAATTGCCATGTGCTATAGCAAACTCCTGGGTGTGGAGTCAACAAGTTGTATCATTGCATCTCTTAACAGAATGAATTTCCCTCTTTTCTTTGTTTTTCAGAGATCTAAGTGAAAATGCCATCCAAGCCATTCCGAGGAGAGCTTTCAGAGGCGCAACAGACCTTAAAAACCTGTAAGTGAAGATAAAGTGTTAAAGGAATGGGTGCAGTGGAGATAACGGTGCAATTTACTACTGTCAAGAAATATCACGTCCGTAATTAGAAGACTGAGTGGTTGGCTGGACCGAGCCATTAACTAAATCTACATCATATTGGCTTTGTGTTCTTTTTATTATCAGTCAGCTGGATAAAAACCATATCAGCTGTATTGAAGAGGGGGCATTCAGAGCTTTGCGATCTCTAGAAGTCCTGTGAGTAATCTAAGAAAAATAATTTCTTTGATGCTCTTCTCAAAACAATTTAATCTCTCATTAAAAAAACTTTGTTTTCTTCTGCTCTCTTCATCTTTTCTACTGCCATCATTTTTCCACTGGCTTCCGTGCCTATCTCTTGCTTTTTATTGTTCCATCTCTTTGTTCTCACACCCTTCCTTTCTGTCCTTGCTGTTATATTTAGTGTTGCCTCTTCTTCTCATCATTGCTAATTTCTCTCCTATTTTTTCTTCTAGCACACTGAACAACAACAACATCAGCAGCATTCCAGTCTCCAGTTTCAATCACATGCCAAAGCTCCGCACCTTGTAAGTGCCTCACCTTTTTCAACTTTTTTACCCAGAATGCCACATTGTTAAGTCTGATTTCATCTCTGTCTGTGTATCTGTCACCTTATGTTTTACCCACCCCTCCACTACTTCTCAAATGTATTTTCCTTCCCTCAGTCGTCTCCACTCTAACTCTCTGCGCTGCGACTGTCACCTGGCTTGGTTGTCTCCATGGCTACGGCAGCGGCCAGCTTTGGGCCTCTACACTCAGTGTAGCTCTCCTCCCACACTGAGGGGCCTCAACCTGGCCGAGCTGCGTAAAAGTGACTTTGCCTGCTCAGGTACAAGAGCCTGGCGATACATGAGGCTTTGATCCAAATGTGGATGATGATGCAATGTGTGAGAAATTTTTTTCTTCCTTGTTTTTAGGTCACAGTGGCAGTGCCTTCGTTCAGCCATGTAGTTTAGCATCTGGGTCCTGTCCTCCAATGTGCTCCTGCAGCAACAACATTGTGGACTGCCGTGGGAGGGGCCTAACTGCAATCCCTGCCCACCTCCCTGAGGGTATGACTGAGATGTGAGTATCCCACAAGAATTATATATAATGATACAAGAATGACAAATTCTGTTATTTTGTAGCTTTATAGTTTGCTTTCAGAACTCAGATAAAACCTACCAGCATAAAGTGGGTTTCTTACAAGCAAAATTGTGAACCATGTAAAGCTGCTCCAGAGGGGTCCCAAAAGAGAGTGAAAGTCCCCACAGGTTTATTAGATGGAAAGAAATACTACAGTACATGTACTTACTCTGTGCCATGTAAAGGAAGAAATGTTAATTATGTCATTTTGCTGCTTCATCACATTCTTTCTGGTTACTTTTAATATATCCAACATGGAAAAGTGGTTTTTTGGATGCTTAACCACACTCTCTCTCAATTCTGCTGCTCCTCTGCCAGTAGCTAGAATGCAGTAGCGTAACAAGCACAGCTGGCGATAACTTGGACAAATCTTATAGATAGATTTTACAGGCCATTACATGTACTTTACGTCTCTGCCAATACATCAAATGTTCTGATGTGCAATCCACCATTCAAGGATGTGATTGTCCTCACTGCTCGTGTGCAGTGTTTCAATGTAGCCTCTCTGCTTTTCTACCCAGACGTCTGGAGCAGAATGGCATCAAGTCGGTTCCCCCAGGCGCCTTCACATCCTACAAGAAGCTCAGGCGAATGTGAGTGCTCCTACAAAGCTTTATATCGTCATACTTGCAGTTAAACACTTCCAAGTGTCAGTTCAAATTGAAATAACACTAGCAATGCTTTCTATTGAAATTTAAATGTTTATTACAACAAATCAATAAAGGACTAAGATCACGGAGGGGATCAATAAGGGATCAATTAAAAGAAGCCTTTTCTATATATTTTAAATCTGTCCTGGGATGCCGACTGCCATCGAAAAGGTGATAAATGGATGGAAATTCATTGAAGAAACACACTGTCGACTATGTACTTTTTGCTGTGTTCTTGGCGTTGAGGACTTTAATATGAGGCAAATCAAACCAGCTCTACTGGCCTCATACTGGTTTTAATGTGGTAAAATGTCAATAATGGACTGGTTCTGGTAATAAGATTAAATACGCTCACTGGGCACTGAGAGCACTTTTTAAAATACAAATCACATTCACCCACTCACACAGGCATTTAGTGTTTTGTTTTGTTGCCTTGATTTTTCTAACACATGTACACACTATCAGTCAAAAGTTTTAGAACACCCCAATTTTTACTGTTTTTTATTGAAAATTATACAGTTTAATGTCTCATTGCACTCTGAAATGAAAGTACAAATAAGCAAAGTTAAAAAAGAACAGCTTCCATTTATGTTCCTTTTATGTTTGTTAACTCCTGTTCTGTATGGACAGCTAGATGCTGAAGTATGATAACTGTAACACTTGCAGTCATTCCAGTGTTGTTCCAAAAAAAAAATACAAAATAAAAACACCGGCCCACTTTAACCCCTGACTATGGCACACGGTGTTGCCTCTTTGATGTTTTTTTATGCCACTTTCCCTGGTGATTAATACACAAACGAGACTGAGATTCTGTGTTACTGTTTAGGCTCAAACAGGTTTGATGTTTTAAGACTCGCAGTGACATGAAGTAATGACTCCCCTCAAATATGTCAAAGTAATGAGTCTGTTTTCAAAATGTAAGGAGTAGAAAGTACAGATACCTGAAAATTTGACTTACAGTACAGTAATAAAGTATTTGTACTTTGTCACTTCCCACTGCTGATCAGCCATTGGCCCCCTCCTAAACCATACCTGCACACACATGACCCATTTTAGTCCACTTCATTTAACTTTTTTTTGCTCCACCTTTCTTTGTGCAGAGTACTTTTAAAGTCAGCTATGCCAACTGCAGCAGGCTACAGAATACCTGCCCCTGAGCTCCAAATCAGCCAAAGCCATTACATTTTTTCTGCCTCCAGAGGGACAATGCTTCAGGGAAAATTTTAATGTTCTAGAGTCTGATTTGCCAAGTGGATCTCTCTTTTCTTCTGTCTCCACTGCTCACTGAGCTGTGCTTTTCCTGCTCAACAGAACATACAGCCCCAGTGGAGTTTCAGCATCGAGGAGCATTTGATTTATATCAGCCTGCAAAGACACAGAGTCCTCATTAGAGGCTTTTTAGGGCCCTTACATAATAAATCAAGTGCATATCCATGTGATGTGATGTATATGTTTAAAAAATGCTAATCTGACCACAATAATAATGTTCCTGGCTTCTTGACCTTCTATCCTGTTTCACATTTCTTTCTTTCTTCTGTCTTTGCGGTTTTTGTTACTTCCACTGTTGCTGTTTTTCTCTTCTTCCTTTGCCCATTTCCCTCCTCAGGCATTCTGTCTCTCTCCATCTTTTTCTCTCTGTGGTTTTCCTTTTCCTCTTAATCTTATCCTCTTTCCCCTCCTTTGCCCTCTTCCATCATCACTGCGAGACCATCCCGAGCACCAGGAGGGAGGGAGGGGGGTTTGATTACATTACCAGGCTGGTTTAAGTGGTTTGTCTGAAAATTTATCATGACAACTGAACGACTGACGTGTGGCAGCAGAACAAGGATTTTATAATCTAACATATTATGGTTTGGCATGCCAGACCGAATCAAAGATATAAAAACTTCAACTTGGCCAGAAAAATAGCTCCTCTGTTCTGACATGACAAAAGTGAAGCTCTTAGCCAGTCAATTCAGAAAGTGAGGTTTCTTATTTTTATAGGGGATTTTTATATAACCTGCTTTCATTTCGAGATCAGAAAAGAGAACTGTTAAAGTGCTGCATCACTTTTTTGCCTTTAATCCTTTAAAAAATAACACAAATTATTTGCTATGTACATATGATGCTTTTGGCTAAATGCGTTTACAACAAAACAAAATCTGTATACATGAGTTTTTTCATTTTCTCCCCAAAATAAATCTAATCACTAAGTATTTAAAAGTGTTGGGCATTCATTGTCTTTCATTCCCAGTGACCTGAGCAACAACCAGATATCTGAGATCGCTCCTGATGCTTTCCATGGCCTCCGAGCTCTCAATTCACTGTGAGTAAGCACTCTGCATCTGATTGTGTAAACTGTTGGGTGTGTTGAGAGTGTCTTTACCAACACGTGTTTACATGTGTCTGTCCACTTTATTGGCTATATCTCCATATGTGCCCACTGCGTCCATGTGTTTAAGCATCTGTTGGTATGAATAATTTAAAAGTGGCGCCTGCTCACTGTACAGAGAATTCTCAGGAAACATCAGGACATGCAAACAATCACAGCAGGCCAGCATCATTGCTGAGTGTGTGTATGTGTGAATATGTTTGCGTGCATATACTATACACGACAGCAGTGTGATGTAAATGTCTTCTCTTCTGTTTATGGACTGTGAACCTGTGCTTGTGTGGACTGAATAAGACTTACTTTTGTTTTGGTGATGCAAATTTTGGAGCGATCGTGGCTCAAGAGTTGGCAGTTCGTCTTGTAACCGGAAGGTTGCCGGTTCGAGCCCCGGCTCGGACCGTCTCGGTCGTTGTGTCCTTGGGCAAGACACTTCACCTGGTGACGGCCAGAGGGGCCGATGGCGCAATATGGCAGCCTCGCCTCTGTCAGTCTGCCCCAGGGCAACTGTGGCTACAACTGTAGCTTGCCTCTACCAGTGTGTGAATGTGAGAGTGAATGAATAGTGGAATTGTAAAGTGCTTTGAGGGCCCCGAAAAGCGCTATATAAATGCAATCAATTATTATTATAAAATTTTGCGTCTTAGTAACTGTTCACAGACTGATGAAGCACTTTTGATTGCAGAACACAGTTAAAGACTTTGTTTGCTTGTGTGCAGAGTTCTGTATGGCAATAAGATCACTGAGCTGCCCAGCGGAGTGTTCGATGGTCTGGGGTCTCTGGAGTTGCTGTAAGTCCAACCACAACATGCATATATTTGTCTGAACTGAGGTGGAGCTCAGTACGATGACTGAATAATCTGGCAGTTGTCATCTTTCCTGAACATTATTTCATTTTTTTAAAATTTAGTAAGTATTTGAAGATTCCTTGTGGTAATGTTTAACTCTAAACCGCTGGAACCAGTGACAAAAAGGAAATGGAGAGGAATCTGAAAGTTAGGGACAGACTAATCCTCATCCTGGAGACATATGAATAGACTTCAATGTAGGTTTTTGGAAAAAAAAATAGCAGTTAGTCATTTTGTAATTGTACATGTGTGCATTTTTATCCATGACACTCACAAGAACAACAAAGAAGTTTTAAGGAGTTTTACCTGTGGTTGTACTATTGGTTGTTTTACGCACACATCCTTTATACATCAGGCTCCTGGTGTAATTTAAAATACCTCCCTCCTTGTTTGGTTTCTTATTTTGGAAAAATCAGGGCTCCAATTCTGGGCATAAAACACAAAATAGCATTGCAGCAGTTTTGTTTTTAAAATAAGAGACGTTTGCAAGTATTCAGATGCTGGTGATGAATCAGCTCATCATGATTATGTACACTACTATAGAAAAGTCTTGTTAAGCCACTAAGCCCCAAACTCACCTATGAGTCATAGAAGCATAAACAGGTACCTAATTCCAGGGATGAACCAGTGTTGCATCTACACATACCACAACTTAGAAAGTAACCTGTTTTAAAATTGTATCTTTAGACACTTTGTTACTAAAGTGTAAATTGATGGATTTATTTATAGGGCTTTTGTACCCAGGCACTCAAAACACCTTATACAACTCCATCACCTGTTCACACACATTCAACAATCACTTTTTTTTCTAGCTCTAAGTGCTATCTAACATTCACACTCCATCGAGCTAATCAGGAACACCTGGGGGTTGTCTATCTTGCCCAAGGATACTTTGGCAAGCAAACTGGAGCAGCAACTTTTCAATTTTTAGTCGACCTGCTCTATCTCCTGAGCCTCAGCCAACCACAAGCAGCCTGTTACAGGCATCTTTTGCAGGCCTAACAAGGTGATTCCTAGATAGCTATTAGGTGTTAACTTGGCAGATATTAACATAATGTGCAGCTTGTTGTTTGAGACCTTGAAGAAACTGAACAAGTGGAGGACAAAAGAAGAAGTGGTTGGCCTGAAAAACTATCTCCAGCAAATGAAGAGTTTGTGAAAATCATGTCCTTAATAGTAAAAAGAAAAAAGGCTCACTATCAGGCAAAACATAGAAAAAGGGTGGCTCAAGACTTGCACAGAACTGCATGTTAGATGATTTATTCAGAGTATTTTGTTATGATAATTAAGTGTGTCTACTGTATTGCTTAAGGTTGCTGAATGCAAATAAAATCCACTGCATCCGAGCCAACGTGTTTAAAGATCTGGAGAACCTGGCTCTTCTGTCGCTGTACGACAACAAGATCCAGAGTTTGGCCAAAGGCACCTTCAGCTCGCTGCGCAGCATCCAGACACTGTGAGAAAATACATGCGTGCTATTTCAAGTTCTGTTACACTCTATTCAGTCTGATCTGACTGATGTTGTTCCCTTTTGTAATTTCTCACCAGACACTTGGCCCAGAATCCCTTTGTGTGTGACTGTAATGTGAAGTGGCTGGCCGACTTCCTGCGTTCAAACCCCATAGAGACCAGCGGTGCACGCTGTGCCAGTCCTCGCCGCCTTGCCAACAAACGCATCGCACAGATCAAGAGCAACAAGTTCAGATGCTCTGGTCAGTCAGTGCCCTCTGTGTGTGTGCGTGCGTGTGTGGGTGTGTGACTGGATGACAAAGATGGAACTGAGACGAGGAGTGAAAAGTCTGGATATATTTGCTGCATCTGATAGTTTAAGACTGCCAGGCCTGGAAAGCTAAGCGCAGCTTTGCATTGTTTCAGTCCTCCTTTCTGCTGTAAGTGTCCTGCTGCCACCTACAGCCAAGTCAATTATGTGACGTGTGTATGTGTGTGTATGTGTGTGTGTGTGTGTGGCTATTGCTCTGTTGAAGCGTTCACACATTTCAACTGACAGTTTTGTTTGCTTACTTTTCATGACAGCCAAGGAGCAGTACCACATCCCAGGTGATTTTGTGTTTGTATATTCATATATATTCTGTGTATGTGTGTAGTTAGATACATCAGTCTCTGATTGCCTCTATGTATCAGTAAGAACTTGTCTGTCTATCCTCTCCACATTTGGGTCCAGGCACTGAAGACAGACGTCTAAACTACGAGTGTAACAGTAAGCCAGTGTGTCCCGCTAAATGTCGCTGTGAAGCCAATGTGGTCGACTGCTCCAACCTCCGCCTCACTAAGTTCCCGGAGCACCTGCCATCCTCCACTGAAGAGCTGTGAGACCCATGCCCACAAACACACAACCCACGTTAATAATATTCCATGCAGTCCTGGATTGTATATGCCAAACAGACTTTGCTGCAAATGTTCCAGTGCAAGAGGGCTTTTAAAAACAAAAGTATTATTTACCTTTGACCTTATTTTTGACCTTATTCCCTTTTACTCTTTACATCCACCAACCAAAAGAAGCACACAGCTAATTCACCTTCACACCCTGTCATTAACGGTGTGGACGGGAGTGCCTGTTAGTGCACCAGCCTACTGCCACTGACAGGCGAATGCTTCCATCTCCACAGTAACAAGCCTATACAGTAATAGTTGGTGGGCGTAGTTATTTTTTAAATAAAATACTTGCTATGTGAACCTGCTTTTATACAACATGGTTTAATGATTTTTTAAAATGTTTTTTAATCAGCCAGGTCATGATTTTTGAATGAATGAATATTGCTGCTGATGTTTTTTTCAAATGTCTTCTTTTGTACCATAAGGTCATCTAGTCACATTCTATTTAAAAGACGTGGATATCACTACAGACGATCTTTATAACTGGGAAACTCAAACACTCCAGATGGACAAATAGCACTTTGTTCCCAAGGAGAAAAACATGTGGTTTTTGATTTTGGGGTCAACCGTCCCTTTGAGCATTACATTGATGATGATGATGATGATGATGATGATGATGATGAAATTTGTCTTTCCGCTGTATTAGTCAGCTGTCACTTAATTTATCTGGAATAAGCTTATATTTAAAGTGCATTTTAGTTTGGGATCATTTAGGATTCATTGTTCTCTATTTACCCTCATATAGTCACACCCACACAAATTCAAATACATGCTCATTCCCTGTACTGAACATAAAAACACACACTGTGCCAAACTATGACTTGGATATCCGTGTTGACATGTGTATGTGGATTCCTGCTGCACGGATGAGCACTCAGCACGAAACATGCACACATACCAAAGTCACTCTTCCCCTTGTGATGTTGTTTTCCTCCATCCTCTTCTCTGTGATCTCTCTCTATGATTGTCGCAGGCGTCTCAACAACAATGACCTCTCCGTGCTGGAGGCCACAGGAGCCTTCAAGGGCCTGTCACAGCTTAAGAAAATGTAGGTCACCATGAAAAATGACAAATACTGTGACGAATGGCTGCTCCATCTTCAAAAGAAACTTTCAAGAGATCTTATCTTCTGGCATTTTCCAAGACCTTAGTGGGAAAAGGGGTTCAGAGAAAACTGTATGTAGTGACTTTGCATGACTGGATATTATTAGAGAAAATGCACAGCTTCAAGTAGAGTGAAAACACTGGACACATTTTCAAAGTAGTAAAGGTACTAAAAGTTGTGTGAAACTTTTAAGGCTGAATGATCATGCTCAGTTGGGTTTCTGGCAATGCTGTGAATCTGAAAGAGCTGTCAGGAAGCAGCTGTTATGTTGTGTGTTATCCTTCTCACTTCAGTAACCTGAGCAACAACAAGATTTCAGAGATTGAGGACGGCGCATTTGAGGGCGCTTCCTCGGTGGTGGAGCTTCACCTGACAGCCAACCACCTGGAATCTGTGAGAGGGAGCATGTTCAAAGGCATGGAGGGCATGCGCATGCTGTGAGTTTGATACATACATAGAATTAGGTCACTGTGTATACTAAGCTCTCAGCTTTATTTTTAGGGGTTCAACAGTTCAGAAAGTTGCATCAGCTTTGAGAATAACAACAACTCTACTGTGCAGTCCTATTTTCAGGGGCTCAAACATAGCTGGACAATTAAAGAAAAGACTGTTTCACAGACAGGTGTAGTCTTTAGCTTTTGTTATTTCTCCGTGAATTGAGCATGAAATTCAAAGTCTGGCAATCGCTGTTGCTGTGAACTCACAATCTGAGCTCAACAGTGATTTCAGTCGCAGTGAAATGGGCCATCTTCAGGCTTTAAAAACAAGCCAGAAACATCAGAGGGACAGAAGAAGTTTATGAGTGGCCAAATCAACAGCTTGGTGCACTGAAGGGGGAAAAAGTTAAGAACAGAAACATAAAAAGCAAGAAGAAGCGGCTGAGTTGATCTTAACCCAAAGGAGCTGCATTTACCTTGCTGAAGATAAAACTAAAGGATGAAAGCCAAAGCTCATATTATTTATCTTATGAATATGAAATATCATATTTGAGGGAACTTTGCATAAAACATGTCTGTCCTAAAATGTCTCTCTCGCTGTGTAGGATGCTCAGGAATAATAAGATTAGCTGTATCCATAACGGGAGCTTCACTGGGCTGACCAACGTCAGGCTGCTCTCCCTGTATGATAACCAGCTGAGCACCATCCTCCCTGGAGCCTTCGACACACTGCCCAACCTGTCCACACTGTTAGTAACACACCCACAAATACGTGCAGACACACTCTCTGTTTGTTTCCATTTATCTTACCTACTTACCATGTCGGCTTGCCCATCAGAAACCTTCTGGCCAATCCTTTTAAATGTGACTGCCGTCTGTCCTGGTTTGGGGCGTGGCTTAGAAGTCGGCGAATCGTGACAGGGAATCCTCGCTGTCAGGGGCCCGCTTTTCTTCGAGAAATCCCACTGCAGGATGTAGCTGTGCCTGATTTCCGTTGTGAGGATGGTATGATTGGCATTTTATCTATAAGCAGAAATCTAATAAGTGTAACAAGCATCGCCTAAAAATGCATGACAGCAAAGTTGTCACGCCTTGCAATTTTTTTCTGAGAAGCACTGCCATTGAAAGGTTGTTGTTTGCTAAGTGAAATTTGCCCCCCTGTCTGTTCAGGCGCTGTGCTCGAGGACAGCAGCTGTGGTCCGGGGCCTCAGTGTCCCAGCCAGTGCACCTGTATGGACACAGTTGTGCGCTGCAGCAACAAACATCTGCAGGCTCTGCCTAGAGGACTGCCCCGCAACGTCACTGAATTGTGAGTCTGACTGCACGGCCAAGACAAAAAATGTTATTTCTTAATTTGCTTTGAACATTTAAACTGCAAAACTCACTAAAATTGGCATGCATCGCAATTCTATATTAAATAAAATATAGAATAATTAAAAACAGCCATAGTAAATAATGCAGTCTTGCCAGCTTCTGTGTTGGCCCTAAACTGGCTCGTTCAAGTTTAAACAAAGGAAATGAGCTTCATTTTTTCAGTGCAGATAAATTGGAGACGTAATTGATTCTACTTAATAGAGTCACAGATTTATAGTGTAAAACAGGCATATACAAAACATTTATGTGAATTATCTGTGGTATCACTGTTTTTTTGTAGTAACCAGGCTTTTTATAGCAATTGTGGTTTTCTTATTATTAAGTGTCTCCCTGAAATTAACTAAATTCATTGAGCCAGAAAAAAATCAGGAACCTTGTGACTTTGTAATTATGTCAAAATTACTCATGTATTTGCATGGACGTTATTTACCAAACAGGCTTTTTTGCAGATGTTGAAGTATGTGAGGGCTCCTAAACAAAAGTTTTATTTAGCCTTGACTTTATTTGACCTTATTCCCTTTTACTGTTTACATCTACCAACCAAAAGAAGGTTGTCAAACACAAGGCTCAGAGGCCAGAAGTGGCCCGGCAAAGACTCCAGTCCACTGGATGACATTGGAAACTGTGAAGGAGGACGTAAACTTTGGAATTTTCAAAACCTGTTTTACAGCTGTTCCTACTGATAAAAACCTCACACATGCCAATACATACTACATCAAATTATTTAAGTAATCAATAAATAAACCATTAGAAAACATCCTGTTTTCTCAGTCTAGAATAGAAATGTCTGTTTTTTACAAAGGGTCGTTAATGCATAGTTAAGCGAGCTTCTTTGGTCTGGCTCACTGAAGATCGAAGTGTGGCCTGTGAGTTTGACATCCTTAACTTAGAACCTTATCTTAGAATTTGTTTGATAATCTCTGTGCATTATTATTGTTCTGTAGAAATGCACAACAGATCTTTGTCTTTTGTCCCCTCAGGTATCTGGATGGTAACCAGTTCACCAGCGTTCCCAAAGAGTTACCTGCTTTTAAATACCTGCAGCTTGTGTAAGAAACCCTTGACTGAATCCTTCATTCACCCTCACATGCCTCCTCACACTCAGTTTACCTACAGCTACATCTGCTACCACACATGCTTACAGCCTCTCATGTTGGTAGTGAAAGCACTTTTCTTCTCTTCCACCAATGAAAACATCTACTACAGTGAAGAGGTTAATGCAGTAATATACAGTCATGCTGACGCACAAACTCTTGCTATTTTCTTCTTTGCTGTGGAACATTACATTCTAGGCGAAGCACTGAGGTTTAGATAGTGACCAGTGAACAGCCGAAGACTCGTACCTCATTTTTAAAAACAAAGGACGGTCAAAGATTCTCCACACACAGACTGAGGCACATTTTAGACCAGGTAACTAAATGATCCTGACAGTCACACACTGCTAGAAATGCAGCTGAAATCAGAAGCCAAAAAGAAGAAGTAAAAGTAACACTGGTTGCAGAGCAGAACCAAATATGAATTAAATTGTTTTTACAATTTTTTAAAAAGTTTTATGAAGAACATGTGACACTAATATCAATACCTTCAAAGTAAATTTGAGAATAAGGTTGCACATTTTGTATGTTTGAACACTTGTGCAGTTGTTACAAAAAAAGCTGCAGACAAACTCAGTGCTCAGCATCTTCTATTTGTATAATCATCCAGCAGGTGGCGCTGTAGACTGTGTAGTGAATTCAGTAAAACACGCACACAGCTGAGGATGATGTGATCGGTTCACTTTAATAATGAGCAGCATTTTAGTTTTGTGTGTTACTATGTTACAGTACGTGTGCTAGTGTGTTTGTGTCTGTATGTGTTGTGCAGTGGGACCTCTGCAGTACTCTGTGTGTATACTGACTGAAACTGACCTTTGCCTTTCCAGTGATCTGAGCAACAATAAAATCAACTCCCTGTCTGATGATTCCTTCTCCAACATGAGCCAGCTCACCACACTGTGAGTTCATACACACAACTGTTCTTGGTCAAGTGTTACAAGACAAATCAGCACACACACAATGGGCATCAGAAAGATGTCAGTTCACTAAATCACTGCTGTTACAAAACAGAATGCTGAAAAAATGAATCACTTTGAGAAAAATATTAGCTTATTTTAAATTTGATGGCAGCAATAAATCTGTTTATTACTGTGCAGCGTCCGGTCTGTCTGTAAACATGTGGAAACTGAGGAGAGCAGCTGCTGGACTTCTGGGAAAGTTGCCATTTTTGTAGCTGTGATCACTGTCATATTGGGTTTCATGATGCTCCAAATGTCTTTTCCCTTTGTTAAACATGTGGACTGCCAGTTCAGCACTCAGGCATTTCTACTATGAAGCCATGGTTGTCAAAGGTCAGCTGTGGGGGAAGCAGGGAGTGGACCCAAATGCACTCAGGAGTCTGAATTTAAACCCAGAATCCAACTTTAATGCTGATAGTTCACTGGAATAAAAAACAAACTCAAAAAACTGAGGCAAAGTATCTTTCTGTATTGATGGTGCCTTTCCTCATGTCCAAGCAGCCAGTTCCATAGGTACTAATGCGCCTGTATACTGTCAGAGACGCAGACCTGTAACTGTTTGCTGATGACAAGATATAGTCCTTCTCTTTAGTCACAGCACCCAAATTTATTTTAGAAGAATTCAAAATTTTGATTTTTCTGACCACGGAACAGTTTTTTTCCTTAGTTCATTTTAAATGAAGTGGTGATTGTGGATCATACCACATCTCTACCACATCACATCTTCTCCTTGACATTATAGACCTTTATCCTTCATGCAAAGAAAACTGTGTTCACTGACCAAGCCCAGCAGCGATGACAGAATTAAGCCTGTTTCTAGTGTAGTGTCCCAAGCATCCAATTAATTCATTTTTCAGCCTTGTCACATGCACACAATGATTTCTCCAGATTTTCCAAATCTTTTGAAATTATTATGTACTGAAGGTGATGTGATATTCAAAGTCTTTGCAAATTTACATTGAAGAACATTATTGTGAAATTGTCAGAAACAGAAATTTCTGATAATTTGAAATACTTTGATATCCAGTCATGTTACCAATTAATCCAGTTAGTTGGAAAATCCATCTGTTTCTCTTTTTAGTACCACTTGTGTTTCCAATCTTATGTTGCCACCATCTTTTCTGAAATGTTTTTGTGGACATCAAATTCTAAATGAGCTGATATTTTTCTTAAAATGGTACATTTTCTCGTTTTAAACCTTTGATAGGATTTCTGTGCTCAATTATGAAAGAAAAGTGGGTTTATGAGATTACCATGTTGCTTTTATTTTATTTTTTTTAAGATGTAACCCCTTTAAAATGTGATGCGTTTGGAGAGACAGATTTTTAAAAGCTAGAATGCCCCAGGCTGCCACAACACTGGAGCCTTTGCTTCACACAAAGCAAAACAAGAGTAATATTTTGAACTTTAAAAACAAAACGTTCTTCTGGTTTGCAACACATGAAATGTAATGATATTGTTTGTAGTGCTTCTCGTGTTAAAATGAAAATGCTTGTTTTCAAATGTTCATTTCTTCCCAAATCATGAAAAACCTAAAGTCGACCAACTAATGGTGCTAAAAATATTTATTTCACCCCTGAGGAAAGGTCATTGGGTTGTAAAAACCAGACATGGCAGTTGTCAGCACATTTTTACTCTGCTTGTGTACAAAGTGGAAATCTTACCCTAAGAGAAAATTGTGGCCAGAGAAAGAGTCTTGGAGGCCATCGAAAAAAGATGTAGTCACTGAATTTCCACACCATGTTTCAAGGATGTGGCCAGAAGTTCAATGAAATGATTTTTGTTTTGAGGTTTTTTTGAAAGCAAACCGATTTTAGGCCTTAAAGTCTGTTTAAAGGTCCCAAACAGAATAAAGGTAGATAGAAATGTGTTACATCTCATAAAGCACCTCAAGTAGACTCACAGGAGTCAACATTGGGTGGATGTGAAAAGTTTGAAAAGTTAAAAGGAGTTCAAAACAAGCAATCTTCCCAGACCTCTGTTTTCCACGCTTTGTCTCTGGTTGAGGCTAGAGGGTTCAGACTCCAAATCTTCAGCCAAACTGTCACTGTCCATCCATTCATCCATCCATTTTCTACTACTTATTTGGGTCACAGGGCAGCAGTCTAAGCAGAGATGCCCAGACCTCCTTCTCTACAGCCACTGCCCTCAGCTCTTTCAGAATGAAACCACTACGTTCACAAACTAGCAGAGAGACAAGATCTCTTTACCACGTCCTTGGCCTGCCCCAGGGCTTTACCGACAGGCTACTGAGGAGCCCCAGCATCCTAGTCACACGCCAGAACTACTTAAACTACTTAAACATGTTGATTTGCAGGAGCAGTGGCTTTAGACACCCTGTGGAGGAAGCTAATTTCTCCTACTTGTGTCTGCAATTTTATTCTTTCTTAGTCCACTACCCACAGATCATGGCCATAGGTGAGGATAGGAATGTAGGTCTGTCTGACCTGTCTGTGAATCTTCAATTTCCCTCTCGTTCAACTTCCAGTGCTGCAGCAATTTATATCCATGCATTCATACAATTTCTTAACTGCTTATCCAGTTCAAGGTCACAGGGGGCTGGAGCCTCTTCCACTGCAAGAGCAGTCAGACTTTACCAACTGCTGCTGTGTGGGTTGCATTGTGGAGTAAAACACACATCATCTTTGGTTCTGCTGCATTTAATTTGATCTTTTCTTCTCTTCCAGGATCCTCAGTTACAATGAACTACGCTGTATCCCTCCTCTGGCACTGGGTGGCTTGCGCTCGCTTAGACTGCTGTGAGCACACACACACACACACGTGCTCACGCACATACACACACAGTATCATACTTGCGACATGCCAAACCACATCACTGTAACTTCTTCGCTTTATAATAAGCCATCATCTGTTTTAGGACTTTAAATGTCCCTCTGTTGTTGAGGTGAATGAGAGTTGCTGTCAGAGTCACTGCAGTCACTGAGTTTTCAGTTTAACTATTTATAACCTTTTCTGACCCGTAAGTGTATCTGTCTTCCAGCTCTCTCCATGGCAACGACATCTCTGAGCTGCAGGAGGGTATCTTCAGTGATGTGGTCTCCTTGTCTCACCTGTAAGTCTTTATAAATGCAGTCACACATCACACACAGGCTTACAGTACATACACAATGACAGCACCAACTGGCTGCAACAGTAGGAGAGTGGGGTCTGTCCTTACTGACAGAATGAGGTCTGTGTGTATGTGTGTGTGTGTCCATGTGTGCGTGCGTGTGTGTGTGTGTGTGTGTGTGTGAGAGAGAGAGAGATGCATGTTCATTTCCCTGCTTTTATGGTTCCACTCAGATAAAGTCCAGTTCCCAGAGAATGAGTGGTTTCAAGTGAAGTGGTTTGCTGCTGGATTTAATTAGCTGAAGAGATCCATTGCTTCCCATAGCTCTATTGATCTGAGGCCTGTGTGTGTGTGTGTGTGTGTGTGTGTGTGTGTGTGTGTGTGTGTGAGAGAGAGAGAGAGAGAGAGAGAGAGAGAGAGAGCATATACAGCATAATCATCTTCATGCAAGTATGACACGTGATGATCTACAGAGATAGAGATGGTGGATAGAGGGAAGAGAGGCAAAATGGAGATGGCTCGAGAAGGGCAAGATAAAGATAAAGAAGGAGAAGGAAGGAAAGAGAAGGATGATTAAATGTGAGCAAAAAGGATGTAAAATGAGGTGTGTGAGTGTGTGTGTGTGTGGGGGGGGGTATTTTGACTTCTGAAGCATGGCATCATCTCTGCAATAGGACCTTGCTGACTCCCAGTATGTAAAGAGAACAAATTGGGCTGTAAAGTGATCTCTCGTCACTTATTCCGCTGCAGAAACCGACTTTAGCTTTGCTCTGTGATGATTTCTTAATTTCTTGAGGTAGAGCCTGCATTTGAATCCTTTGTGAATTTGCAGCAGTGCGCTACCTGAAACATAATAGCTAACATTTTGCATTAAAAAACCCCCAGTAAGGTCTACAGAAAATTTTGAATTGCACCAATTCTGATTTTTCTCATTTTCTGTCATGGATAAGGTGGTGGTGATATGGTGTATTACCACTATATCACCATATATGGTGTAATGATAGATGCATAAATGGATTCTGTGGTGTCACTGAGAGCAGACAGCTCTGGCTGAGCAGAGGTCTCACTCACCTGCTGTTCAAACCCTCTGTTTGCAAGTTAGGGCCAATAGGGAGACAGTAGTTGCAGAGGGAGGGTGAGGAGAGCTTTAAACGCTACTTTTAGACAAAGGATGAACTGTGGGTCTGCACCAAGGCTCCATAAATGATAAATAAATGTTATTCATGATGCTAAGTTTAAGGTAATAAACTTTAATTTGGCCTTTGAGAACGCCTCTATTGTCTATTGGTTCTAGTACTCTACTGATGTGGTACTAGAACAATGCAGTCTTAACAAACAACATGAAGAACCCCCGTCACCCTAAAGATCCCCATAATGGGTCCAGGCTTTATCTAGTATTCAAGCACAAGTCACACGTTAATGCGTGTGACATTCTGAGTGAAGAAGCTTCCTATTTCAAAAACCAAAACCAAAATGGAAGCAGATTTTATTTTTCATTTCCATTTCATTGAATTTGGTTGAATTGCAGATTTTCTCTTACATTTTCAACTACATGAGTGTTACAGTTCCCTGCTGTAAGGGTGTTTAAATCTCACTGTGGGCTGGTAACACATTGTCTTCATTGTTTTTTAAGTGTTTCTGAGCCATAGAGTCCAAGAGATTTCGGGCTCACTGTGGCTTTACAATTGCAAAGCTGCTGCTAAACCTGAAGTCTTTTTTTTTTCCTGATGAAAATTTCAAAAACAAAAAAGCCCAGAGCTTAGGAGGTTAATCGACTGATAAGAATTGACTTTTCTCTCACATGACTTGAAATGCTCTGACCGTATTCTGTGTCATTGTGGGGACATTTTTGCATTGAGTATATAGTATTTGATCCCACATTTGTCTCCAATTATTTTATCAAGTGGACCACTCATATATGAATACATTTTTAGAATTTCACGAGCATGTCAGTATGTGTGACACTGTCTCTGTGTGAGCACTGAGGTCTGAGAGCTCCACCCTGTGGCTTTGAAAAATATTGCAGCACATTTTGTTAAAGGTCAACCCTCCTTCCTCTCTGATATCAGCGCATTCGTCCCTGTTTTCACTCATTTTAATCCCCTCTTTCTACGTCTTCTCTTCTGCTATATTCTCCTGATACTTTCATTCCCCGCTTCATAATCCTACTTTTTCTAAAGTTATTCATTGAGAGCGCTTGCAGTCACATGAAATAACAATGGCTGTTTTCTTTTCTTCACATGCATACACACAGTCAACAGACAAAAATCTAGTTCTCAGATTTCTATCCCAAGTAAGCTGTCATTATCACAGGAAGTTATCACGCCAGGCTCATTTCCTTTCTGGAATGTCTAAAAGCAAAATTACTCCAGATCTTACTGTGAGCTATGAAATGGCTTTAGCCTTATTTCTAAAATTTAAATCTATACAAAAGCAGGGTTCAGTATGGTTTTATTAAATCAAATCACACCACTTTTATTGTCACGTCACATCACTGGTACAGCACATGTGAGTGAGATCCTTGTATGCAAGTGTCACAAGCAACAGTGGTGTGCAAAAATACAAGAAACATAGGAAACAAGCCAGATGTAAGAGCAGGAATGTGAGAATTATAAGAATAAATATATGTACAATTATAAGGATGTACATGCACGTGTGTGTGTGTGTGTGTGTGTGTGTGTGTGTGTGTGTGTGTGTGTGTGTGTGTGTGTGTGTGTGTGTGTGTGTATACATCTATGCAAAATATACAGAGGTCAGCAGTTTGAGTATTGTGCAAAGAAATGGCACATATGTACAATATGGAGTGCATAGTGTTGAAGTGAGAGTGAATTATTAAAAGGATTTCAAACATATGACATCATTTTTTAAAACCTTAAAATGTTTATTGTTAGTTCTCAAACAAGTGAAACAGTTGTGTAATGCTGACAAAAAAAAAAACACTTGGTGAAACATGACACAGCTGGTTAGTAACAGATCAGCAAGGAGCAGGAGTATAAGAGCATCCCAGACAGGTAGAGTTACCTGCATTTGAAAAAGTCTTCACCAGTAAAGAGTGCCTGGGTCAATAGTTCAGCAGCGATTCTCACTGTGAAACTACAAAGAATTTAGAGATTTCATTCCCTACAGATCATAATATCATTAAAAGATTCAGAAAATCCAGAGAAATCCCCCCACACTAGAGACAAGGCGGAAACCAATTTTGAGTGGTCGTGATCTTCAGGCCCTTGGGTAGCCCTGCATTAAAAACAGACACAAGTCTGCAGAATGTGAATCAGTCTGTATTAGTTTACACACACATGGGCAGCCTAACATGGGGAGAGACTGTTACAACAAGCTACGATGGATAAATGTAAATATGAGCGGAAACAACTAGAATGTGAAAGCACTGTCAAATACATTCAGGCAGATCAAATTGTTCCAGCTGTGGAGTGTGTAAATGTCCACAATATTAAGTATTAAGAAAATATGCTTTAAGTAGGGAGAAGAGTCTGGGTAAAAATGTTAATATACTCCTCCCATGGGTTTGCCACAAATCCATCTGCATGCCTCAGGATCCTGAAGGTGCACAGGTCCTGGAGAAATGGCAGATTGCAGTCTGCCTTTGTCCTTGGCAGTGGCTTCAGAGTAACAGATGGTGATGGAGGAGGTGAAGATGGAGGTGTAGAAGTGTAACATCAGTGTCTTTGGCAGATTGAACTCTGTCAGCTGCCACAGGAAGTGTTGTCTATTGTGTTTTTTCTTTTCTGTTTTTGCAAAGGTATCATTAATGCTAAATGATAAATGTGCAGTTAGGAATAATACAAGCTGTAATCGAAGGTTATAGTCCTGGATCACCTTGGTTATCACATGTGGACATGAGGTTAATGTCAGGGAGGTGCCAAGGTGTATTCTGTATGCATTCCAGCAACATTGCTCCATTAAAAACATGTAAATAAATAAATAAATACTTTTTAAAATAAAGTATCAGTGCCTGCACTCAAGATCTGTCACCCATTTTGACATTCAGAGCATTAGAAAACAACAAAAAACCCAAACTGTGGAGCAGCTAAACTCCCAGCAAGAGTGAGGATAACGTTTCACTTTCATGTAGGAACTGGACTCCTCACCTACCAAGCACTTTAACAGAGGTATCAACAGAAGAGGTGATGCAATGCAGTGGTTAACTGGTTAAATCCAGCATTAGTATAGCGTTCCAACTGTTAGAAAAGGCGTGTAACTCTAAAACCTCATCGTTCTAACATCACTCTCCTTTTTTCTCTTCAAACCTTACCACTCAATCCAACTTTTGTAGTTTCTCTCTTGCCTCATTTTCTCTTTTCGTGCCTTCAGTGTACTCGCCTTCAGTGTACTCCCATCCTTCCTCCAAAACCTGTTTTCTGTCTCACTATCTCCATCAGTGAGCGGACTCTTCATCTGCTTATTTCTTCAGAGCAATTGGAGCCAACGCGCTGTACTGCGACTGCCGTCTGCTGTGGCTGTCAGAGTGGGTGAAGAGCGGCTATAAGGAGCCTGGTATCGCCCGCTGTGCTGGCCCCCGCGGCATGGAGGGCAAGCTGCTGCTCACCACGCCTGCCGACAAGTTCCAGTGTGTAGGTAAGCTGGCAGTGAAAAACATGCGCACCTTACAGCAGCTTTAGTTTTATGCATCTCATAAGACTTTGTAGCTGAATAAAATATTTTACTTGGTTTATAAAATTGCTCTTTCACCAAACTGGCTTAGCATTCAATCTAAAACTGTTCACATGAAACACTAATATAATTTGTTGTCTGTAGGGTGAATTGTAAAGAATACAGAGTTAATTGGCTATTTCCATCATATATGATTTTTGCCATTGAATTTGTATAATGATCAACGCCCACATACTGTTGCTTCGTAATAGATGATATTTAATGAAAGGTTTTCTTTTCTGTTTGACCTTCAGAGGGTGTTGACTGCTGTTACTCCCACACACTAACAGCTAAAGACACTATAGTGGATCGTGTCTTTGACTGTGAAGTTAAAGTATGCAGAAAATTGCTTTAATAAAAATGTGCTAAATTTTGCTGGCAAGCTGTTTGTTTTAGACTCACAGCCTTCACAAACACCAAATATTCAACAATGAGCAATAATAATTCAAAATTAAATTAGAGTTAAATTAAATTAGTAAAATCACAATTACAGTTTTAATTATTGTAGATTTTTTTAAAAAAAAGAATAATTATCATTTTTACTAAATGTAGTAAAAAATAAATGTTTTGCATCCGTATATATGTATAACAAAACGCAAACTTTTATTTCACTTTAAATAAAAGTCCAGAAACTCAGAATCACCAAACTAAATCCATTACCAACAGCAACCACAGGAGAAAACAACAGGTATAAATACACAGAAAACACACCGAGGGATAACAAGGGGAGTGGAAACAGCTGGGTAACAACAGGTGAAACTAATTAATGATAATGAAACCGGTAAAGTAAAATCAAATGCAAGGCTCAAGGGACATGAGACTGCCAAAATAAAATGGGAAATATAACAAGAGAGACTCTAACAAAGAAACAGGGAGACTACAACTAAAACCATAAGTAATCAGATCAGTTTAAAAAGGTATAAAAATGCATACAAATTAAAAAGTTGACAAATAGTTAAGTTAAAAATATCCATAATCAATATCAATTTTATTAACAAATGTTAATAAAAAGTAAAAAAAACAAAACAAATGCACATGACATCAAAAAATCTAAATTCAAAAAAGGAGTAGGAGTAAGCAAATCTATATTTAGCTCATCATACATACGTTTATCTCCTTTGATTAGACAATCTGATAATACTATAATAATATATACGCTGTAAAATATTGTCTATCTAAAACAGAGTCTTTATACAGTTCTCTATAATTATTTACCAACACCTATCCAAAAGTATTGCTTTCATATGTCACGTATGTGCTTATCCATATTTAATGTATAGTACAACCATATAAATATTACACTCTGTCCCATCCATTGGCCTTTTTATAAGAGTTGTTTGTATAATATTGAAACTTATTTATATTTCTGCATCTTTTCAACCTTCCTCCAAAGACTGCTAAACACATGCTCGTCATTGTTGTCAATGTTTGACACTGATGATTCACACATGTTTTAGTGTATTAAGAGTGTATTAGCCTGTAAATCTGAGTGTGTTTTGGCTGTGTTAGCCTGCCAGTCCTTTAAAGAGGACATGCCCTGAACTATAAGACATAACAATGATAAATCACATGTTATTTTAAGAGTATAGTATTGTCATAAAACAATTAACTGTACAAGCAAACTGTTTTGGTAGAAGCTGTAACTGGTCCATACTGAAGCTTGGTATTTTTACATAGTGATCCATGATGATTGAATCACTTTTGGAGCAAGCCTCAAGTGCAGGCTTAATAAGCTTTACCTAGGCACTGATGATTATTTACAATTCTAAATAATCATCAGTGCGTAGGCAAAGGGTCCGAAAAGATTACTGAGTTTTAGAATAGAGTTTGAAAAACAGGGACGTGTCTACATAGAGGGCACCGGGTGGCTGGGTGGATTTTTACACTGTGGTGTTGTTACTTTTATATAAGTAGAGAATGTAAAACCATCTTCCCGCCTTTATTCAGCTATAATACCATCAGTATTAGGACAAAGGGGAATACACAAGAGTCTGAAAAAATGTTAAGCCAATTCTCATTGCTTAGTGTATTTGTGATTTCCCATGGGGCATCCCTAACCTGTTCACATCAAAAAATCTTGAAGTCGCCCCTGGTGAAATAATCGTCTCACTGAAATTTGACAGCATTCGTCATTTTTAAATCCCTTCTATGCCTTCGTTGCCCTTTTAATGTCTATTTAATCTGTTTCTAGAGGTTTTGCCTATCTCTCTTTGCAATTTTATACTCTTTTTGTTTTTAATTTAATCTCCTTTCTTGGAGTATCTAATTTGTTTGCATTTGTCTTGCCTTCACTTTTTGTTGTTTATCTTTTAGAGCAGAAGCATACTAATACAAATATTAAAACAAGAATTTGTTAAGAAGGTGCATTTAATCATCATCAGCTGGTAATATCACTCAGATGGCTTTATTTGTTAATCAACATTTGACTTTTGAATGACTTGTAAAGCAGTGGATAGAGGTTAGGGATTCAGATTTCTCCTATGTTTTTCTCTAGCCTTTTTCTGCTTATCAAAAAAACAAAAAACAAAGCAAAACTACTGACTTAAAGTTGTGAAATAAAAGGCAACAAAGTTACTAAGAGGAACAGCAACTGCTGTAAACAAGAGTGCACGGAGTTAAAGTTTAATTTAAACATGGCACCGGCGAAAAGAAAAGAGGCCCCAACATCATCAAGCCCAGAGGTTTAATCGCACTCTCTTTCTGGTGTGAACATAGTGTGAATTTTCCTTCAGTGGCTTCCTATCAGACTTTGTGTGCATTAACACTTTAAATGATGTATTTCTAAAATACTATTGCACTGTAAAATTTATTGTGGCGGTTCACTCTAATTAATTATTTCTCACACCTTCTGTGAAGCCTTTTGCAAACAGGGTGGAGCTTCTCTTGTCATTGCACAGGAACAATTTTTCATTTCACTTCTTACGAGTCTTGCACATAGTAGGAAATGTCACTTCTGTAAAGAGTGCAAACAAGCAACCGTTTAATAATTTGTCACTTGTCATGCTGGCACACAACAGTAGGAGTATCCAAAATAATAAAGTAGATAGGCTTTTTTTTTGTATTATATTAATAAACAGTGGTTATTAATGCGTCTGTCACAGCTGTTAGTGGATCTATTTTGAACCCAATTAGTCACTGTGTCACAGCCTTATAATCCCAACAGGGTTCAAATAACACAAACCTGTTCTGCACCTCAAGTTTTGCAGCATTGCAGAATGATCACGTAGTCAGTCCAACCCAACCCTGTATCTCACATATGTGTAAAACTTGCTATAAATCAGATGCAGATACTCTGGCCTGTGTGCTCAAACCAGAGTCATGTCAACCAACACACCAGAATACAAATGTTCCTCAGGCTTTTGCCAAAGCAGAGCAGTTTAAATAAAATAAAAAATAAAAAAACAGACACAACATAATAGATGTTTTTCTTTAAAAAGAAATACATGTGTTTCATTCTGATTGATTCATCTAACAGCAAAATAATTCATTATAAATAAATGTATCCATTTACTGTGCACTGGACTGTGCACCAGAAATAATTATATCTGGAAATTAAAGAAAAATAAAACATAAATGTTTTGTTTCTAAATTTAGGATTGGTCATTGCGTCTTGCCTGTGATTGATACATTTGTGTATTTGTCATGTGTGCCTCACATGTGTGTTAAAATGACTTGTATAGATTTTACAGCTGTGTATGTTTGTGTAAAATAAGGTCCGGTGGAGTCATCTGTTCAGGCCAAATGTAGTCCGTGTGTGTCTTCCCCCTGCCAGAACCAGGGCATCTGCAAAGTCCACCACACACAACAGTACACCTGTGTCTGCAAGTCTGGCTTCACGGTATGCAACTATGTGTGTGTGTGTGTTGCTTGTTGCAGTTTGAGTTTGAGGTTGTATTGTTTTCTTAAGCTTTATCATCAAAATATGAGCTCTGGCAGTCCCACAGTAATATATTTACAGAGCTAGATCTGATGTTTAAAGCCACTGATCCAATATTTTATGTGTTCGTGTGTAGTCTGTGATTGTTTTGAGATCACATCTGTCTCTGATAATCCCATCCGGTTACTCAGCTTGGCCTGATCTGTTTGTCTATGCTCATCAAAAATATGCTGTCAATTCAGTTTGCATGCATGTGGTGTGTAGGGCAAACACTGCGAGACTCCAGTCGACGCCTGCGTCAGCAATCCCTGCACCAATGGAGGAACCTGCCTGAGTGATGAGCAGACTAGAGGATTCAGGTAACAAAAATTTGGTGAAAGTAGCAGAAAAAACCTCTTTACCAACCCCACCAACAGATTTGGTCTAGTGGATGGATGTGGCATCATGTTGCAGAATCAAGCCCACCTGCTAAGATTCAAACATTAGTATGCTAAAATATATACCATGCTAATAAACGTTTGATATTAGCGCGTTAATGCATGTAGCACATGGAAATATTTGAATTTGTCTAAATGTTTCGTCTTCATAGTCAAGTTTCTTCTTTTGTTCTTTTTTAAGCTGTGCATGTGCTTTTGGTTTCCATGGCACTTTTTGCGAGGTGAACGTGGACGATTGTGAGGACCATGGTTGTGAGAGTGGCGCCACCTGTGTCGACGGAGTTGGCAACTACACCTGCTTGTGCCCTCCAAACTACACGGGTACAAAAGCAGCATCTGAATATTTATTACATTTTACAAACTGTTCACTTAGAAAAATGCTGCATAGCTGATCCATCACAGTAACATATTGAGGATTCCTGTAACAGTCAAAGGAGCTTGCAAAGAAAAGCGTCTGGACTTCTTTAAGTTAACTTAAAGAAGTCCAGACGGAAAAAAGGACCTTTGTCAAAAGAAGCAATGCACCACGATGACCTGGATGACTGAGAACCTTCACAGACAGATTCCTGTAACACTTGTTTTAGGTCTGCTGTGTGAAGAAGAGGAAGGTGTTTGCTCTCCTGGTAGAAACCCCTGTCAGCATCAATCCACCTGCGTCAGCACTCCAAACGGCCCCAGGTGAAAATGCACACACACACACACACACACACACACACACACACACACACACACACACACACACAATTACTTCAGACTTGGCTAAGTTTGGGATCCCAGATGAGAGAGAAATTACAGACACATGCAGATAAACATATACAAAGTTAATTTTTTCTAATGTTTTAATTGACTTCCCCAAATCCTACACCATTTGTTAATTAGTATTTATGCATATTTGTGTGTGTTTGTGTTCCAGGTGTGTATGCATCCCAGGGTGGGTGGGGCCAGACTGCGGTATTGATTATAATGAGTGTGTGGATCATCGATGTCAGAATGGAGCCCAGTGTGTTGACCATCTGGATGGCTACAGTTGTGTTTGTCCGCAGGGATACAGGTGCTGGCAACCTTAAAAAACTATGAACTGTGCAGATACAAATCTAAGAAACTGGGTACTGTGAGTTTCCTTTATCATCATAAGACCATAGTGCTGGTTTGATTATCATGGTAGGAAGTGGGATCATTGTATTTCTTTGTATGTCATGTCTGATATCCTTTATTATGACCTCTTTTTCCTCCTCAGTGGTGAGTTTTGTGAGGTGGCCCTTCCTGCCCCGCTGCCCTGCCAGCTTGCTCAGTGTCAGAACGGTGCCCTCTGTGAGGAAAAGCTGGGAACTGCAGTGTGTCAGTGCCTGCCAGGCTTTGAGGGTCAGAACTGTGAGAAGCTGGTCAGCGTCAACTTTGTTGACAGGGATTCTTATGTTCAGCTTCAAGATGTCAAAAACTGGCCTCAAACGAACATCACGCTACAGGTGAGAACATGCCCACAAGTCCACACCTAGCGAGAGCACGTGTTAGGTGACAGACACGGAAGAGTGTCAGAAATCAATTTCAGCAGCAGCAAGTTCAGACACACACGCACACAGACCTTTATTGGTGTGTTTTTGTGCGTGTCTGTGCGTTAGGTGTCAACAGCAGAGGAAAATGGTATCTTGCTCTATAACGGGGACAATGAGCCAATCGCTGTGGAGCTCCATCAGGGTCATGTCAGGGTCACATATGACCCAGGGAACCAACCTGCCACTGCTATCTACAGGTAAACACACACACACACATACACACACAGTGGTCAGAAGGACCACCCGTCACCCATGGCTGATGGGTGGTCCTTCTGATTCTCATGAAAATGCTTAAATAGACATATTAGGGAAACATTTAGAAAAGCAGGATAATATATTCTAAGCACAGTGTCAGAGGTTAATCTCACACACAATTTCCTCACACAACACAATCGCAAAAATATTTCCAGAAACAAAATCAGTAGTATATTGTAGTATATCCGTAGTAATCAGGGGTATAACTTGAAATTAGATTAAATGTCTGTATAACTGGCATACTGAAAGACAGTTTCACAGTATTCTAAAGCTGCAATGTGCAGCATCCCTCATTTAGTGCTCAGTAGCAGTTCTGGATCTTAAGCAATGCCATTTTTGTTTTTTTAACTTGGCTGTCTGTCATTTCTATGGGTGCACGGACAATAGAGTAACCAGTGTTTGCATTTACCATTGCTGAACTTTGCTACAGCATATAAATCACCCAATGAACAACCTGAATAATGATCTTCTCGATGCTACTTGATTTCAGCTTGTTGGACAGACCGTGCCTGCAGGCCTTGGTGTTGCCTGACGCAGCTGGCTAGGGGGTGGGCATGGGGAAAAGAGGTGCTTTGCTGGCAGGCTTTCATCTCCATCCTGCCAAAAGCTTCAGCTGGTCTTTTGTTTGTTGTTGCAGTTTAATTCACTGACTCCTTCAGCATGAGTGAGAAGTGGTCAGAATCATAGACTGTCTATAGAAAAGAAGTTTACTAAGCACAGCTACTTCCTCTCAAATTGGACTAAGTGACTCACTGCCACATCTTGAGGTACAAAGTGATATCAGGTGACTGCACAGGCTGGTGCACGCTGGTTAACTTGGCAACGCATTACTTAAAGGTTTTTCATATCATGACTCTGAATTCTCCACACTGTGTTGAACAGTTTGATTCAGTGTTCTAAAACATCCATCTATTTTATCTAAATCCCCCTTTTGTATTACAGTCTCTCATTTGTAGCTGAACCACAGAAACACTTTCAAATGAAATATAAAGAGAGAATTTTATACTACAAATAATGTTTCCTTGAAGACATCCAGTTGATTCACCAGGCCAAAAGCTGCGTTTTATTAAATCTGGTGACACAGAGAGACCAACAATGAGGCAGTGCAAATCTGAAATAAATATCCTGTTTCTACGGTGTATTTTGACAAAGAAGACATTATCAGGCTGATTTTCTGGGAATGTGCAAGCTTGGGTTCATGCTGTGAACTAAGGACATAACACTTTACTAAAAACCAAGCATTCAATCAAGCACATCTAAGAATAACCATGGTATAGTTCTGAAAAATATGAATGACTCTCTTGGTAAGAAGGAGTCGTTCATATTTCATATTGCATCCCCAGTAAGAATGCTTAAACTTTATTCACTAGTTTACTAATCTCATATGTTAGCAGGAAAAATGGAACCAGACATTTGTTAAATTTAAAGGTAAAAAAATGTGGGTTTCAGTTGTTTTAATGCAGTAAAATAAACAATCAAATGCTTCATTTCTCCTAAAGACAGGAAGTAAATGTGCACTACATTTAGACTAAGCACTGAAGTTGTACCGTGTGAGGGTCATGATTGGCACCTGAATTTGACCAGCTCAACATGTTTAACATTACACTCAACCCTCTGATTCACGCCAACTGCTGCATGTTGATTACTGTATTCTGATCATCAGAAGTTCAAAAGCTGAGAGTTTGTTGAGCTGAATAATCCACTGGACTCCTGTCAGGCCCTCATCATCCTCTCAGCTCACTGTAGCTCAGCAACCACGCTCAGCGCTCGTTAGGTCTGTGTCGTTGCTCAGAGACAGTCCTGCTTTATTTGGGAATGTGGACACATGACATCAGCGCTGTGGGTTTTCTGATTTAATCACAGATTCAGCCAGAGGACACTTTATAGTTGAGAGTCCACTTGATCAGGTATCAAGTGCTTAAATGTTTGCATGGTTCAGTGTTAAGAAGGAGGAGGCACGGCCAGCTGGCAGCCTCCCGCACACACGTGCTTTGGGCAAATCTGTGTGATGTGCAGCTGCAGACGAGAGGGCTTTGGGACCAAGATGTAAAAAAAAGAAATGAACAGATAAAGACTTGAGAAGAGAAGAGCGATGAGAAAACTGGAAAAAAAATGTAACAAGTGACTAAAATTAGAGACAAAGAAAATGATATAGGTCATGTGACCCAGTGTTTGCGTTTCATTGTATTTTGTTTTCTATTCGTGTTCTGGTTTGAGTTAAGTTTACCTTATTAATCCACGCCTTTGTTAGCACTCGGCTGGATTACTGTAATGCACTTTATATAGGGATCAGTGCTTCGTACATTACTCATCTACAGAGGGTGCAAAATGCTGCAGCGCGTCTTTTAACTGGCACTGGAAAGTTTGCGCACATCTCCCCTATTTTAGCTTCACTTCACTGGCTGCCCATTTCTTTAAGGATTCATTTGAAAATTCTTTTATTTGCTTTTAAAGCCCTCCATGGCCTAGCCCCATCTTATCTTTCTGAGCTGCTACAGATTTATACACCCACCCGCTCTCTCAGGTCAGCTGATCGGCTATTCCTGAATGTACCCAGGACTGAGTGGAAACTTTTGCTGTAGCAGCTCCAAAACTGTGGAACGATCTGCCTTTAGAGATAAGACAGGCCTCTTCTCTGCCTGCATGATAGCAACCTTTCATGGCCATTATAAACTGACTGGCATGTTAGTCATCATCAATGTTCAGGGAATAGGCCCAGAGTTGTTGTTGATATTTTTTTAGTTGCTCTAGTAATCATCTTTGAGTTTAAAGCTCTTAACAGTCACCAGGTCGATTTTGGATTTGGTTAATATGCACAAATTATTACACAACTCTTTTCCTCTTTTTGAACATCCAAATGGAAAAGTCTTGAAGTTACTCGTCCAGCGAATGCAGGGACAGGCCCCACTTCCACGAGGCAAATGTTTAGTTTAGGGCACTGTACATTAGTTCACCAGCTTCTTGCATTAAAGGTTAGACTGATCATTAGTATCTAAAAGAGAAAGAAAGACAAGTTGTTATTCATTTGAATAATACCAGCAAAAATCAAAGTGGAAACAGTCACTGACAAAAAGACGTAGCTGCTCCACTGTCCTTCCGCTCAGTTACATTTTTACATAGTGCCTAAAACATAATGCAATGTTGTTGCCTCCTCCATAATAGCACAGAGACTGTCAACGATGGGCATTTCCACACGCTAGAGCTGGTGACCTTTAATCGGATGGTGAACCTGTCAGTGGATGGAGGAGAGCCAACAACACTGGACAGTCAGGGAGGAAGTCGTCCAGCAACAGGGGAGGCCCATCTGTATGTGGGAGGTAGGACCAGGGCTTCACACCTCAGTTCAGACATGAACCTTTGTATTCATGCTCCACAGTTTTGTGGAATATTCTGACATAACCAATTGATTTTCTGTCTGTCCAGGTATGCCTGAGGAAGTGATGCCAGCCTCTCTGGGTCTCTCCTCTCAGACCCTCAACACGTCAAGCTTCCACGGCTGCATCAGGAACCTTTATATCAACCACGAGCTGCAGGACTTCACTCGCAGCCACATGAAGCTGGGGGTGGTGCCGGGCTGCAAAGCCTGTCGCAAACTCTACTGCCTGCACGGCATCTGCCAACCCAACGGTCCACAGGTAGCAACACACTGTCAGCAGTGAAACCTCTTGCAAATGTAATAATGGCATAGATGTTAAATTAAAGCATATTTTTTACATAAATTAGGAGACAAACATGTAATTTACAAAGAATGTTGTCAAAGTGTCACAGTGTGATTATGATTTAATTTAGCTCTAGTTTCCAGATCACTTTTAAATTTCCTGTTTTCCTGAATGAATGAATGGTAGCTCAGTGCTTTTGGGTGTAATCAAGCTATTACTGAGCTAATATAAATTAGGTTATACACACAGTTTTTTATTTGTCCTGTCTTCCTCCCATTATCCCCAACGAGTTGCTGCAGATGGCTGCCCCTCCCTGAACTGTGAAGGGAGTTTTTCCTTCCCACGGTTGCCAAGTCCTTGTTTGTAGGAGGTTGTTTAATCATTGGAGTTTTCTCTGTGTTATTGTAGGGTCTCTACCTTACAATATAAAAGGCCTTGAGGCAACTGTGGTTCTGATGTGATTCTGTATGAATAAAATTGTGTTGAACTGAACATAGTATATTAAAGAACTGGAGTTTCGTAGAAAATGAGTAAAGCACAGATGTCTTCTCTCTCACAGGGCCCTCAGTGCCACTGCCAGCAAGGTTGGACAGGACAACACTGTGACCAGCCAGTAACAGGAGGTCTTACTAGAGTGGATGTTGTCACTCTAGCAGCTGGTGCCAACCCCTGTGAAGGCAGCAAGTGAGCAGCACTTATCGTGGCATGTTACATGCTTAGTACAGGACGTGTGCTTCCAAATGTCTTCACCCATTACTCAAAGTGGTTTTTGTAACATTTATAAAATCCTTTTTTAATACTGATTCTTTTCCTCATCTGCTTCTTTTAATTCCAGGTGTGTGAAGGGTGTGTGCGTGGTGCTGGATGCAGAAACATACCGCTGTGACTGCGAGGAGGGATATTACGGTGCACTGTGTAACCTCCAGAAGGAGCCCACGGGCTCATGCCGGGGTCTGAAGTGTCTGCATGGCCAGTGTCAGACAACGGAGGATGGAGAAAGGTGCATCTGTGAGCAGGGGTACACTGGAGAGAGCTGTGATATAGGTGAGTCAGGATGAGCAGTCGGTATTTGAAATTGTTACAGGGTGCTGAGAGGTTTATGTATTTAAGAAAATAATGCCAGCCTTTAAAACATGTATCATGATTTCATGGGTATTAAATTATACTCTACTTGATATTTTAAAAGTTAAGTTTTTACTTATTACTAAATGAATAACATAGTGTAATCGCTCACACGTCAAACTACCATAAACTGTGTTTATGGTCTCAGATGGTAGTTTCTGTGCAGTAGAAAGATGGTAGTTTCTTTTAATCAAAGACAGATGAGTTAAACACTATGAAACACTAAAAAAATGATTTCTGTTAATAGTTAGTTTGGCCACTCTTCAGTTTTTTGCATTTTTCATTTTTTATTTGTGTCTCACACTTTAAGAAAAAGTTCAAATTTAAAAGTTTGATCACGCAAAAGGTCAAATATTTTTCATCTTTACCTTATGGAAACACAGTTGGACCCTCTTTTATCCATCTGCCTGTGCTACCTCCCACAGAGTCCCCATGTCGAGGCGAGCCAGTCAGGGATTACCACCGGCTGCAGCGTGGCACCATCCTCTGCCAGACGTCAAAACCTTTTTCCTGGGTTGAATGTCAAGGTCGCTGCCAAACGACAGCGAAGCCGGACATCAGCGCCGCCTCCTGCTGCGCTCCTCTGAGGGTGCGACGGCGGCGGCTCACCTTCGAATGCGACGACGGCACCTCGTTTACGCAGGACGTGGAGAAGCCTGTGGAATGTGGCTGCAAGGAGTGTGTGTAGTACCAGTGGTGCACACACGCACACATCCAGACACATAGTTTCAATCACAGCAGACACACACCAAGCTAAACAGGTACACACACTGTAGGATTTGTCTCATTGAAAAACAGACATTTTTTGGTGTTTTGTGCTCAGACGCAGTTTTGTAACATAAGACACTTCTTCCCTTTCGAGACATGAAATCAACGAGTCGACCTCATCATCATCAACTTCCTTTTCTTCACCTGCTGTAGGAGAACCTTCTCTAACTACCAAACTCCAGCTCATTAGTCATACTTGTATGGTGAGAAGCCTCTGTATGCCTTCTCTTTGTTACCCCTAAAATCGCAACAGCAAACGGTGATTTGTTGGAGGAAGTAAAGGCGCTAATTATTTCAGGACCCATTTACAATAAAGAAGCTTTGACATTCAAAATTGATGAGAGAATTACTCCATTTTTTCATCAATGCAAAACATCTACCAAACCAGATTTAATTATCTTACAATATCACGTTCAACAGTGTTGTTACAGAACTTTATACGATGATCTACTACTGAAATTCTCAACCTGCCATCAAGCATAAACTCAGAAAAATGCTCAGTTATTTCTTCACTAAAGCTCAGTCTTCTGTCATATCAATCTGTTTCCTTTCAAAGTAGTCTCAATTTAGGAAAATAAGCACAAATTTGACCTTTTTATGGTCAAGTGCAGTTATTTAATTTATATGTAAGAGCTGTGCAAATTTCCACTTCAGTCTGGCATCTAAATTTATAAAACTATCCAACGTCAATGATCTGAATAATATCACCTATAACAATTGATTGACAGGATCACTAGACACTTTATAGCAAAAGCTTTTTAAAAAATACTAAATAACACTAATGCTAATAAAACAGGCGTTTATTTGTGGCTTTGGATATATAACTCTATAGTGCTTCTCTTTCTGTTATAATAAACCAATCATATATTGGTCTTCAGATTTATCTTGTCAAGGAAATTTTTTTGAAATACTGCACAATACTAACATTCTCATTTCACAAAATTACATTTCACAAAAAATTAAGATTAATCACAACACGTTTCTATGTCGAATTCAAGAACAAAAAACAAACACACTATATATATATATATATATAT
>NW_024582630.1:272764-330243 GCF_018398535.1 Haplochromis burtoni
AACCATCCACTCAGTCTGAATGGAGGATAGCCATGGCACAGTGAGATCAAAGGTCAAAACAACAAGAAGAAAAAGAAATGTGATAGCCAGTGTCAAGTTTAACGAGAATGGAAAAGAAGGAAGGAGAAACAACTCTTTATTTAAATAAATAGGAAAGAGACGCATTACTCGTTGTCTTCGTTTAGGCGAGACAACAGAAACCATAACATCAAAATTCCCATGAATCATGTGAGGTTGGTTTTCTTAAATGCAAACATTTTTCTACAGGCTACAAATGATACAGACACAACATCCTCTCCAACATATAAAAATACTATGACAAAAACGAATGCATTATAAGATTATTATAATATATATTACAATCTGTTAGGTTGTTACTGTATGTAGATGTGCTACAGTTATAACAATAACGATAACAATAAAAGCTACATTAGTTCAATTCTGGACCTTTATGAACATTTTGAATCAAAGGCTAAAATTCAAACCATGTTAAAACTAATATAAGTTTTAGTTTCACATCCATATAAATAACATGACATCATATATAAAAGCTACATTGTCTGTGTGGCATTCCTATGGTACGTTCACTGGTTCGGGACAAATTGGAGAGGGAGTGTTTGATTCCAAAAAGCAGGCTGCATCGCTGGATAATGACGTTCATTACAACAGGACGACTTCTTCTTGTTGGAAGCATCTTCCAATGACAAACACACATACACACAGGTTTTTGTACTTCTACACATGTAAGGATCCTCCTTCACACAATAACACCTTCTGTAAGGCCTTAACCTTAACTCTCCGCACGCCAAACGTTTCCAGTCAACATGATATCAGGACAGATTCCACATGTCACGTATTTAACTTTTCGGGTGTCATTTTGCTTCACTAAATGACACGAGGAAGCGCCAGGGTTAAGGTCAGGGTGTGGTTGTCAATCATGGTGTGAACTGATGCGCGAAAAGCAAAAAATGCATAGTGATAACACATTAAATTATCATGGTATTTCATGACACCAGGCTGTTCCAGCTGGCTGGATATCATTTTAAATTTTTAAATACTTTTGCCAGTATAGGAGTATTCCACCTAAACAAAGACAATTTCCGAAAACAAATGTAATTGCTAATGTTTCAGTCCATGTATTAAAAACTATACACAACCAACCAAGTATTCCTTTCCTTTTTTGTTCAGTACAACATGTTGCTAAAGAATTTGGTTTTAATTGTCCAATTTGTTACAGTGAAGATCAAATCTAAAAATTACGTTATTGCTGCAAGGAAAAGTAGAGGAAATTTCAGCAAAAATTGGAAATATTTTGTTGAGGAATTGATATGTTTCTTTGTCGGGCTATTATGACATTAGAAAGCAACACTTTGGGCTGTGGTGAATTCTGAAAGCCTTACTAAGCTGAGAAATTTAGGCAAATGATAATTCATCATTATTATTATTAAAAATAATTATTATAGTAGTAGGTGCAATGCATCTTAGACTGCTCTAACTGCTTTAGAGTAATCAACAATTACTTTCAAGTTTCACTGTCATGGATTATGTGAGGAAACAAATTATCAAAAATTTCAAAGAATTTTCATGTATTTTGTAAATTAATAGCCTGGGAATAGGAAGTTTGCTCAAATTAAGCATAAATTTAAGAGCAAAGTATTCTTTAATGCAGAGTTTCACAACTCTGAGATTTAATCCCCAGCTCTAACCTCAACCCTGCCTAACCCTAAATAAAGTCTTAACCTTCAATCAGCCCTTTAAATTTGCAAAGTGCAATGTCCTCACTTTAAAGAGATTTTAAGAGGTCCTCACAAATGAGAAGAACAAGAACACACACACACACACACACACACATACTGCTGGTCTAAACTGTGAAAATTTGAGTCTGTTAAGCAGCAAAGTGAATACATCACACACTAACTAATGCCTCTGTCACCTTTAACCTCTAGTGTGTGTTCATGTCAAGAAATGGAACAAGATGACCTTCGACATCATTGTGGATTTAAGATTGAAGACGACAGTTTCTTACCGGACTGCTTTCAAAAAGTAGGTGGGAACTTCGGATTATTTTATTTACCACTTTAAACAACAATGAGTTTGCTGCCATCTTTGCCATCTGCATTACCAACGGGACACATGTATCAACAGAAATGTATGTTACTTTTTGGTGTGTTTGCACGTGTGAACACACACTATAAATAATATATATATATATATATTATTTATAGTGTGTGTTCACACGTGCAAACACACCAAAAAGTAACATACATTTCTGTTGATACATGTGTCCCGTTGGTAATGCAGATGGCAAAGATGGCAGCAAACTCATTGTTGTTTAAAGTGGTAAATAAAATAATCCGAAGTTCCCACCTACTTTTTGAAAGCAGTCCGGTAAGAAACTGTCGTCTTCAATCTTAAATCCACAATGATGTCGAAGGTCATCTTGTTCCATTTCTTGACATGAACACACACTAGAGGTTAAAGGTGACAGAGGCATTAGTTAGTGTGTGATGTATTCACTTTGCTGCTTAACAGACTCAAATTTTCACAGTTTAGACCAGCAGTATGTGTGTGTGTGTGTGTGTGTGTGTTCTTGTTCTTCTCATTTGTGAGGACCTCTTAAAATCTCTTTAAAGTGAGGACATTGCACTTTGCAAATTTAAAGGGCTGATTGAAGGTTAAGACTTTATTTAGGGTTAGGCAGGGTTGAGGTTAGAGCTGGGGATTAAATCTCAGAGTTGTGAAACTCTGCATTAAAGAATACTTTGCTCTTAAATTTATGCTTAATTTGAGCAAACTTCCTATTCCCAGGCTATTAATTTACAAAATACATGAAAATTCTTTGAAATTTTTGATAATTTGTTTCCTCACATAATCCATGACAGTGAAACTTGAAAGTAATTGTTGATTACTCTAAAGCAGTTAGAGCAGTCTAAGATGCATTGCACCTACTACTATAATAATTATTTTTAATAATAATAATGATGAATTATCATTTGCCTAAATTTCTCAGCTTAGTAAGGCTTTCAGAATTCACCACAGCCCAAAGTGTTGCTTTCTAATGTCATAATAGCCCGACAAAGAAACATATCAATTCCTCAACAAAATATTTCCAATTTTTGCTGAAATTTCCTCTACTTTTCCTTGCAGCAATAACGTAATTTTTAGATTTGATCTTCACTGTAACAAATTGGACAATTAAAACCAAATTCTTTAGCAACATGTTGTACTGAACAAAAAAGGAAAGGAATACTTGGTTGGTTGTGTATAGTTTTTAATACATGGACTGAAACATTAGCAATTACATTTGTTTTCGGAAATTGTCTTTGTTTAGGTGGAATACTCCTATACTGGCAAAAGTATTTAAAAATTTAAAATGATATCCAGCCAGCTGGAACAGCCTGGTGTCATGAAATACCATGATAATTTAATGTGTTATCACTATGCATTTTTTGCTTTTCGCGCATCAGTTCACACCATGATTGACAACCACACCCTGACCTTAACCCTGGCGCTTCCTCGTGTCATTTAGTGAAGCAAAATGACACCCGAAAAGTTAAATACGTGACATGTGGAATCTGTCCTGATATCATGTTGACTGGAAACGTTTGGCGTGCGGAGAGTTAAGGTTAAGGCCTTACAGAAGGTGTTATTGTGTGAAGGAGGATCCTTACATGTGTAGAAGTACAAAAACCTGTGTGTATGTGTGTTTGTCATTGGAAGATGCTTCCAACAAGAAGAAGTCGTCCTGTTGTAATGAACGTCATTATCCAGCGATGCAGCCTGCTTTTTGGAATCAAACACTCCCTCTCCAATTTGTCCCGAACCAGTGAACGTACCATAGGAATGCCACACAGACAATGTAGCTTTTATATATGATGTCATGTTATTTATATGGATGTGAAACTAAAACTTATATTAGTTTTAACATGGTTTGAATTTTAGCCTTTGATTCAAAATGTTCATAAAGGTCCAGAATTGAACTAATGTAGCTTTTATTGTTATCGTTATTGTTATAACTGTAGCACATCTACATACAGTAACAACCTAACAGATTGTAATATATATTATAATAATCTTATAATGCATTCGTTTTTGTCATAGTATTTTTATATGTTGGAGAGGATGTTGTGTCTGTATCATTTGTAGCCTGTAGAAAAATGTTTGCATTTAAGAAAACCAACCTCACATGATTCATGGGAATTTTGATGTTATGGTTTCTGTTGTCTCGCCTAAACGAAGACAACGAGTAATGCGTCTCTTTCCTATTTATTTAAATAAAGAGTTGTTTCTCCTTCCTTCTTTTCCATTCTCGTTAAACTTGACACTGGCTATCACATTTCTTTTTCTTCTTGTTGTTTTGACCTTTGATCTCACTGTGCCATGGCTATCCTCCATTCAGACTGAGTGGATGGTTTATGGCTGCTCATGGAGACAGGGGAAGAGAGGATGAGAGAGTGGTGGAAAGGCTGAGAGCGAAAGGGGTTGGAAAAGAAGAAGAACGGTAGATGGAGCGACGAGGGAGGATGGGTGGCTGCTTTTGAGGAATGACGGATAGATGCAGAAGAGGGATATCCCTTTGGGTGGGAGTTGGGGGAGGAGTTAGCATTCGGAGACCAAAGCCGTTTAATGAAACTGTGATTTATGCATCCCTTCGTAGCCATAAAACATAATATATACCCCCATCGGCTTTGACAGAGCCTCTCCTCCCCCAGCGCGCACACATGCAGAAATACACACACTCTGAAACCTGCTGCATATCTCCGTTGCCCCTACCTCCACCTCTGCAAACCATCCAGCTGCCCCCCTCTTCTCAACCTTTCGTCACTGCCATTTTTAACCCTTCCCCCTCTCCTCTTCTCTCCACTGACTTCTCTATTCTCCTCTGGCTCTTTGGGTCTTTAAAGGAGGATTGAGTCACTGCAGCAGCAGCACCTTCCCAACCCCCCAATTCCAATAAAGCCTCCACATCTTCTCACACCACCAATCTGCTGCACACAAAGAGCCAAAAATGACACATGCGGTGCAATGAACAGACGGTAGGATGATTGTCAGATACAGCTGATCGCATCAAGAAGAACTGAGGTGGTGTTGCATTAGCAAAACTACACCGTGTATGAGGATCTTTGTGCAAAGTAATTCACAGCGCCTGCATCTTTTCCCAGAGAGAGGAATTCATGTTGGTAAAACACAAAGGAAAAATGAAAATTAATTCAATCTCTCAAGGAAATTAAATCAAGGAAGCAGTTTGCACAAACAAAGAAGGCGGTAGTGCTGGTCCTCTGGAAAACAGGCACACTGCACATTGCATATATTAAAGAACAAGTGAATAAATTCTTCCATAGCCAGCTTTTCAAGAAAGCAAAAGCAAGGTAACCAAAGTGTTTTACTAAAAACCTTAAATTGTCCTTATTAACATTTGATTCATGCTGTCTTAATATAAACCTCAATTTTACCTTTAACCTGAAATTTCTTTAGAGCATCTCTATGCATGCAGAAATTAAACAAATTAATATAGTCAAAAAGTGAAGGGCTGTGAAATGAGAGTAAACACAGCCCTGGTGTGAGGGTTTCAATAATGAATTAAGACTGAACACATAGATTGAAATATTGATCAGCTCTGTAGGCGGTGGTCCAGTTCGTGCCACTCAGGGCTGTGTTCTCAGATACACAGTATCAGGTTACTTCTCAAAGAATATCTGACATTTGGCATTGGCATAACTTATTTAAATCCTGTCTGTTGCTTCTTGACTGCAAATTCTTTATTATGCGAATGTGTGATCGCAAAATTATTGCTTTTATGTTGAGTGTGAAAGTTCATTTCTGTTCTTTCCTGTTCACAGTACTTTAAAAAAAAGGATTCAAGGTCCTTTTGTAAGCTTTTGACAGACGACCAAGCTATGATTGGACTTAAAAAGAGCCAATATAGAGCAGTATTTTTTTTTAATCATATATAACTTTTGCCATTTTTCATCTTTAGGAAACGTTCTTTTGTTTGATCCCTGTTTTGTTTTGTGAGCACTCTGAATTAACTGAAAATGTAACTGTGTTTCCATTTAAATCGTTATTATTATTCTAGGACAAAGTCTGAGAACTGAATGAGCTGCTAGTATTCTTCAACCTTTTCACATTGAAGCATGAAACATCTTTCTTTGAATGTACTTTTTTATAGACATTTTTCTGCTTTTATTCAAATACTAGACAGTTTAGAAAGAAAACTGCAAATTTGTGCAAAAGTGCAAGTTTGATCAGAATTCAAACTGAAGTTGGTGTTGGTGAATTTTACTAACATGTTGTTTCAGTGTTTTGTAATACATGCAAAATACATGAATCTTTATTTTTTTATGAATGTAGCAGTTTACGAAATTTTAGCAGTCAACAAAGGAAAACACAACAGAACAAGACAAAAATGTAATAATGTATTCATTAAAGTACTTATTGTCATGTGTTAGCTTATCTTAACCTTCATGCTTTAAAATTCACTGGCTTTTTAAATGAGCACATTGACTTATTTTGAAAGTTAATATCGACTCTTTAAGCAATCAAAGAAACCTGTTTAATGCTGCCCGACAGCAGCAGGGGGCAGTAAGTTGTTCTCACCTGCACAGGACTACCTGTGTGTAACACACTCTCCGGATGGACCCTCTTGTCTCCTCTTATCTGCTTTTCCCTCCTCCTTTCCCTCCTCTCATTTTTTTTCTCATTTCCTGTTCTTCCTTGCTTACTTCCCCTCTTCTGCCCTTAATTCTGCCCTGGTGTTTCCTTTGCCCCTGTGTGTCCTGATTTCCTTTCCTCTTGTTTTTCCTGTTTTCCCCTTGTTTTCAGCCCATATGTTTTACCTCCTCTGGTTCTCGCTTCCTTCATCTCTCACCTCCCTTCCTTCTTTCTTGTTTGGCTTTGCTCTTTTCTGCTTTCTTTTCCTCTGACGTGTCCTTGTTTCCTCTCCTCTTTTCTTCGCTTGTGGGCCCTCATCTCCTTTTCTCTTTCTGTCAGCTGTTGTCTCCTCTCTTCTCGTGTCATCTCATTTTGCCTCTTGTTCTCTCATTTCCTCTCCTCATTTCGCCTCCTCCCTTCATCACTTCTTGGATCCTCTCCTTTTTTCTTCTCTTCTCCTCCCGTCTCTTGTTTCCTCTCATCTTATTGATTCATCCTCTCAGCTCTTCTTACACGTACATTTCATTTTTCTCTCCACTCTTCATCCACTTCTCCTTGTTTTTGTTTTCTATCTCCTCTCTGATGTCCTTGCTCTTTTGCTCCTCTCTTCTCTTATTTCTCCTCCTCATCTTTCACATCACTACATCCTCTCTCTCCCCCTCCTCACTCATTTTGACTACCATTGAATGAACTTCTTTATTTGTCTCCGCTTCATCCCTCTTCTTGTTCTCATCTTCTCCCACTTTTAGTTTCTCTTTGCTTTCCACTCTTCCCTTTACTTATATCATTTTTATTTTTGGTCCGTTCTTTTTCATTTATATCCTCCCATTTGTTGTTTTTTTAATCATTACTCCTCCAGATATTTTCAAGTTATTTTTATATTTCTCTATTTTTTTCTTATTTTCACCACGACATGTTTGTGTTTTCTGTTTTTTAGTTTCTATTTGTCTTCTCCCGAGTCCTCCTGTATTCATTTATTTACGATTCACACTTTTGTTTTCAGTTCTATTCACTGTCTTCAGTGCTTCTACCATGTATGTCCACCTCTTACTTTCTCTGTCCTCTTCCTTATCCTTCTATGTTTTCATCTATGCTCTCTTTCTCTGGTCTTTTTCTCAACACACACTCTGATGATCACTCTTTTTTCACTTGTGTCCTGCTGCCTTTTGTTCATCTTTCTCCCCCATCATCTCCTTTCCTTTCTCTGTTCTCTACATATGCTCTCTTCTTCTTTGTTCACTCCCCTCCTCCCTTCTTCTCCTTGTGTTTTTCCTCCCCCATCCACACACACACTCACGCACACACACACACATTTTGTTTTTCCTTCTCTTCTCTTTCACTCGCCTTTTTGCCATAGAGCAGATGCCCTTTTATTGATATGATCATGGTTAGTGGTCTCAAGGTGCCCATTGGATCTGCTGTATAACCTCATGAAGCCAGTAGCTTGAAACACACACACACACACACACACACAAGCACCCTGTGGCTATGGCATCTTTAAGATGCTGCGAGTGTAATCATAGTAAAGAGAGGAAAGAGAGAAGATGACTAAGTAGGAAATGGAAACTGAGGATAAAGCAAAAAATATATATAAAATAAAATAAAAATGTGCAAAAAAGAGAAAGTGGGAGGAAACAAGAAATTAAAGCAGGTTGGGGGGTTGAGGGGAAGATAAAAGAGGGATATGGTGGGGGTTGAGAGCGCCAGAGGCAATCCCAATATTTCAGGCAGCTGCTAAAAGAAGGTTTCTAAACTATCAAGGTGACCTGGGAGGAGCTCCTGTAACAGAAAGAGAAAGAAAAGTGAAATAACTGCAAAGGTTGCTATCAGTCCCCTATAGAAAAGGGTTTCAATCACTTTCAATTAGGTTTGACCTTGCTGAGCATTTGCTCTTTCTTCTGTGTCAAATTAAGTTGTGATTGAGATGTTTTCATTTCTTTCTCTGAAAGTGAAAAGAAATTTTTTTTGTGTCATGGCCAAATTGTTGAGGAGCTGTAGTAAATCCAATCAAATGGAGGTTGTGAAGGGTTTCTGCGTGTGTTTCAGTCTTTCTGTCAACATATAAAGATCCACGAAAGCTGCAGACGACGGCTACGTTGTCTTCGGTTCAGCTGTGGCCTTCCAATACTGAAGCAAGAAAGTTCACGCTCAAAGAACTCAAAGAAACACACGGTACATTCTTTTCCTACATTCTGTGTCTGGTCATTTTTTTTTGTCTTTGACTGTGAGACATTTTATGACTTCTGATTTGAAAATGAATAAAGTTTCACAGAAGAGCAAATCTGACAAAAGCTATATCTGCTTTATTTGGTTATTTGGAGACAGAAGCAAGTAGCATCTAATCATCATTTTTAACTAAATTAAATTTAAAAAGTTGGACAAGATTTTTAAACTGTTATTGATAAAAAGTCAAGAAATGGTGAAAAAAAAAGTTTTGGCCAAACAGTTAAACAATGAGCTGAAATTCACTAGAAAAGTGTGTAAAGCCAAGCAGTGATCAATAGAGTGATCGCCTTCACATTCCTAAAGTGTTTTCATGTTGTTTCTATTAATAGACTTTTACTAAAATACATTATATAGTTCATTTGAAAGAAAGCACTTTGAGTAAAAAAAGTGAAAACATGACTAAAACATGGTCAGCAGCAGCAAAATAAACACGTTTTTACTGTGACATAAAAACTAAATCTTGCTCCCATTTAAAGGAATGAGTGCATTTCTTAACACAGAGCTAACTCCTGTTTTCAGGGGCTTGAATATGATTGGAGAAAGAACATAATCATACAGAAAATGCAGAAAACACTTTTTGTCTTTTGAAATACTTGTTCAATAATCATTCGAAGGTTTTTTTACCCACGATTTTTTTTCTTTTGTGGTTTTCAGCAATTAAATGTGAGCTTCAGTCAGACTGAAATCTCAGCCTCTGCAGAATACCTTTACCTTTAAAACCACATGGGCTGCTTTTGCAGTGTGTTTTAAATCTGTCCTTCTGTACAAAGAAGCATTAAATTGTACTTCACTGTGTTCACTGGGTTGATTAAATCCTGTATTGAGACTTATATGCCAACAGCCATTGCAACCATCTACAAGGCCAAAGTGTTGTGCTGTTGTGTCTGATGGGTTATACAGTGTATGATACCGTAATAGCAGTAAAGGCTGGTCTCCTCTGTTGTGGCAGGGAGCTTCTTCTTTTTGTATCTTTATGCTGACAGAGACTATCGCGATGTTGAGAGGAGGTGGACAGCAGACTTTTTTTTATCAGCATATTTTTTATTAATATAGAGCAGTAGTACTTAATGGAAAAAAATAATCGGTTCACTGCAGTTGGAGATGATCCTTATGCTGTGCTGATTAATAAATAAATAAAGAAACAAACCAACTATAATTATAGTCCCTGTGTGACTTGTGAGAGCTTTGTTATCTGTTGTTAGCTTTGTGAGCTTATCCTGCATGTTGCTGAAGTGCTGTTATACTGTAAATGCAATGGGCAAATTGCATAAAAAGGTTTATTATGGAGGACAAGGAAATCTGCTGAAAGACGCCATGCAAACAATGATGTACTTTCTGGGTGAATATGAATAAGTGTCTAGCACACGTGAAAGCAGTAACCTCTATGTCTGGTCTTTGTGTGACTTATAGAAAGATGTTTGGTGTTTTTCTCTTAATTAAAGTTGATCTATGCTGCTTTGCTTTTTTCATGTAGTTATACTGTTTACAGCTGCATAAAGAAAGCCACAAGCACAGTCTAAAATAACTTAAGTTAAAATAGCTTTTGTCCGAGAATGTCTGAGCCTTCATATCTTTATATCCATCTGCTTCCAGGAAGCCAGAATTTCTTATATTTTTTGAAGTGGTCTTGGAGAACAAATGGTTCTCTAGGCTTTTTTTTGTTTGTTTGTTAAACCATTTAAAACTGCCTTATCAATTGCACATCCTATCATTTTCTTCTACTTATCCAATTTAGAGTCTCAGGATGGCTGGAGTCTATCCCAGCTGCCATAGGGCAACAGGTGGGGTACACCCTGGACAAGCCCCAGGTCTAACACAGAGATTCAGACAACCTTTCGCACTCACATTCCCACCTATGTGCAATTTAGAATGACCAATTAAGCTAACCCTACCAACTGAATGTCTTTGGACTGTGGGAGAACATGCAAAGTCCAGACAGAAAGGTCATGGCCAGATGGAGGATTCAAATCCAGAACCTTCTTGCTATGAGGCAACAGTGTTAACCAACTATGAATCACTCAAGCATAAAACATCTGCCTATATCAAGGGATGGACCAGTGTTTTGTCTACACATAACAGACCATCCATTCATCCATTTTCTGCCCTTATCCATGCTCCGGGTCCAGAGCAGAATAGCTCAGGACTCCCTCTCCCCAGCCAACTATAGATGAGCTGGATGAGGAAAGACCTTGGTCCTGGGTCTTTCCAGTAAGACATGCCCAGAACACCCAGGAGATATCCAGGAGGCATCCTGGTCAGATGCTAAAACTAGTAGTGGCCCTGCTCTGCACCTCTCTCAGATGACTGAACTCCTCACGCTATCTCTATGGTTAGGGTTAGCAGTGGCTGCAGTCATGCAGATGCTGTACTGGTCCATCATAGTGAAGAGAGAGCTGAGCATAAAAGCAAAGCTCTACTTCTACCCTCTCTACCCTCACCTATAGCCACAAGCTTTGGGTAGTGACCAAAAACACGAGATCGTGGATACAAGAGGCGAAAATGAGCTTTTGCTAAAGGGTGGCTGGCCTCTTTTTTACAGACAGCTGAGAAGCACGTAACAGACAGTTTAGCAAAAAAAAAAACAATGTTAAATTGTGCCTTTAAGCACTTTGTTAAAAAACACAATTTGTTTCCATTTCTTTAGTTGAATCTAGGAAAAGACCACAGTTTGACAGATATCAAATTATATTTCTGCACCAATAATGTGATTCCCAAAGAGCTATTAGACAAAAACTTGGCATATCTCAGGTGTACATTGTGTCTTTAAAAGGTTTGAGGAACTGAGCAAAACCATAAGTGGCAGGCCAGAGAAAACATTGCTGCAGCAGATCAACAAAACCTAAAAGCCATGTCTGTGAAACACAAAATAATCCAGCACAGATTTTAATTTTTGAATAAAGCTGTGACAGTTGCACAATTAATTAATTAGATCTGAGGTTATCCAATAAATGTTATCCCCAGTTAAGTGCATCAACCCTCAGTCACTGTAGTCAAAATTACCATTGTCTCACTGTCCCCCTGAACCATTGGTGATGTCATAATGATTGTTTAAATCTATTGTATCTAATAATCACTAAAGCAAAACATATTCAAATTATCATTAAAGACTCAGAAAAGGACGAGTTTCTTACATCTGGTGCCAACAAACATTTTCCGTCACATGAATTATTTGATCACATGATCAGATGTTTTTGCAACGACTAGCCAAAATTTATATAGATAATTCATGCCACATGTATGGTTTGTGGGAAACCTGGCAAGTTTATTTGTATATCATCTTTCATACACAAAGGCAAGCCAAGGAACTGCACACCAGGCACAAAACAACATTTTGAAAAGTAGGTTAACAGTAATGTAAGTTATGGCTCTTCACCCTCCGCTGCACATCAGTTTCTGTATGGAGCTTGTTAGGAGCCGCCATCCTTGGTGTGTCACAGCTAAACGCAGCTCAGACAGGCCTGGGGAGACGACCGCATGGGGCTGGTGCTGAGTCTTAATTGAACGGTGCTGATGTGGTTCCATTAATCAGTAATGGGGAGCCTTGCTGGGCACAGCCACCACACACCACAGCAGGAGGGGCTTCTGATGGGGGCTCTGACATTTTCACAGCAGTCAGTGTGTATATGAAAAACAGACCGAGAGGAGGGAAATGTGTTCATGTCTCAGGAGTAAAGGTCGGAATGAGGAGAATATTTTATATCAAATGTTTCTACTTGTACATTTCTTTAGCGAACATTTCTGCCATGCTCTGAGGTGAAGGACACAATAGGAACCATTAAAGCTTTTTATTACAAGGTTGCTGCTGCTGCACTTTTGCTCCATCATCTTATAATAGGAAGACCAGCAAAAGCAGGCAGTTCAGCTGGTTTAAATGCACGAAATAAAATATGTGCTTCTTTTCATGTATGTATATCAACAGACAAGCTTAACAATCGAGTAATTTGTTGCTGGAAAAGAAGCTTTCTTAGTTTTCGCTTCTCAAGTGTAATCATTTGCAGAATTTGCTTTGCCATATCAGTCTAAATGAAATAGTTGGCATTTCAAACTTAGAGTCAGTGAGAAACCAGAAAAATTCAAGACATGTAAGCAAAGAACTCTGGCTGGGCAACTTAACATTTCTAACTGTCTTAAATTAAAAATAAATAAATCAACAGATATATCAGTGATTTTATTTCTAAATGTTTGCAATTTCCTAAATACATTCAAGGAACATTGTCATTTCATCAGGATCCAATCAGTTAAATAAATCTTGATTTATTTATCTTTAGTCTATAAGAACACAATAATTTAAAAACAAGAAAACAAGCAAAAAAACAAAACAAAAACATCACTTTTTCCCAAGCCTGGCCATAGCCTGTTCCAGTTTGTCACTGGTGAAGGGTGCACCCAGGTCACCAGTCTATCGTGAACTAACCAATAGAGGGGAACAACCACTCACACTCACAGCTACGGCCAGTTTAGAATGACCAAACGTGTCATTGAACAGTGGAAGGAAACTGTAGTACTGGCAGAGAAATCATGCAGGTACGCGGAGAACACGTAAACTCCAAGCACGTGACAATGCTAACCAGAGGCAGAAAACCAATCACATCTATTTTTATCACAACAAAACCAACAACCGGAATGTAGAAAGTAATTTGAAGAACTTATATGGCACAAAATATATATTTACATAGTTTTCACCAAACAACTGGTTGGTTACATTGGTGTAAGAAGTACATAATAATAATAAAAAACTGATTTGCATGACTAGTTCTTCATGTCAAAAAGACATTAGTATCATCCAAGCTGTGCAAAGGAACCGAAACATTTATTTTTATCCACATTTTTTTCTTTTAATCCCTACTTTATAATGTTTTGCAGTGATCTACACGTAAACTTGGGACTCTTGGACAACCTTAATACTAACAATGTAGGGATGAAATGAGTGAACTGTTCAGTTATTTTCAAGCCTTATAGTGTAGCTGGCAGATAACCTGGTCAAGACTTCCATGTCTATTTGCAGGCCATTGTTGTCAACTGCAGATAAATTCAAAAAGCATCATGATTGCTAATGGCTTCAAGCTTCTCAATGACTTCATCAAATTTCATCCCTCTCATGGACTCTTTAGCTGCGTGTAGTTGGGGTTTTAATTAATGATGGTAAAACCTCCTTTATTGTGATCAGTCAGTAGTACCCTAACCCATGTAGTACCAACGTAGATGCTAATCAGAAATCTGGAAGCTTCTAGTACCCAAAACCGTATCCTTTGCATACAGTACACATTCTAAGAGGTGTCTAAGATATATAGATATCTTTAGACTGAACTAGTTTGGGTTGAAACCTTTCTGACCTTTTCTTCTAGACAGACTTTTGTGTTAATCTGAATAAGAACATTTGTCTTTGTATTCATCTTCTTCATTTGCTAACAGCTTAGTCTGGGAATTTGCTGAGGTTTGAATGAAGGAAAATAGGTGAAATAAAGTTAGTCACTCAGTTCATGATACAAGTTTTCAAACTGAGGCTGCTTTCCCACAAATTAATCAACTGTAAGCAAAAATCTATCATTCTATAAATCCTCTCTCTCTCTCTCTCTCTCTCTCTCTCTCTCTCTACTATATATATACACACACACACATATATTAAATGACAGTGCCTACTATAAGGGGAAAAACATCTTCAAGCTGATCTTTATATTTCCCTGCAGCAGTTGTTGTCAGGTTGGCCGTCGGTCTGTCCCATTTTCATTAATGGAATATTTCTTGAATATCTTGAATACCTTACCAGGCTTATTTGAACGGCTGCTGTCTTATTATACATGAAGCGAGCAGTGTTCATACAACCCGTAACGTTACCTTGAATTAAGGAGGTAAAGATATGAGGCCTGAGTGGCGCATACTTGTGACATCACTAAATATTAACTTAGGTTGTCTTCAAGAGACACCACACAACTGTCACTGTTACATATGCATAGAAAAGTGTCTTCTCTTCTACGTTGTCTGGTATGTGCAGACACCACACTAGTTCATTCCTTGATTGTCTTTTTTTGCCTGAATGTTTGGTGTTACGTAATGTAATAACCAAAAATGGTCAGGACTGGACTGAATATGAGTGAAAAGGGATCCAATCTTAGAGAAAAAGACCTTCTGAAAGATTTTCACTTTTTTACAATCACAAGAAAGTCTGGGTGCTCTCACAAGACTTTTGCACAGTACCACATCGCCAGTATATCAAAAATAAACTAACTGTGACATTATGATGTTCTACAACAACACATTTCTGTCCGTTACACAGCAGCATTGCTCAATGAAAAGAAGTGAACATATGATTTGGTGACATGAATCTTTGGCACCCACCTGTAAAGTCACTGCTGTTTGAAAACCATGGGTGTAAATTTCAGCTTGACTTATTGATGGAGGCTTATGGTAATGCATGCGGTAATTTGAGCTGAAAGTATGTGTTATATATTTTCATGATAGAAGGTCACACAAAATGCTTTTATTGGAAGATCTGAATAATAATCGATATAATAATATAGAGGGCTATAAACTCGGTCTTGAGGTTAGGGGTTTTATTCAAATTTTACCCCTATTTTCTATTTCATTATTCCTATTTTGAACACCTAGTTCCTGTGCACTGCAAAATACGCCAAAATTGATCAATGCATGGTGCTGTGGCGAAAAGATTTTTCAATATCTATTTAATAAAGGCTGGAACAAAACAAAACGAGGTCAGACCTCCTAAAGTGAGTGGAACCTCCAAATTTTCACAATATTGATTCAGTGAGCCACAGATAAAGGGCTGGCATATATGTGTTCATGAGTGAAATAGGAAAACACACTTGCACACACAGATAAAGCATTTAAAGAAGGAGTCTTTTTGGAGCCTTAGAAATGAGAAATAAATATTTGATAGGAGAGTGACCTACTTCATGCGCCCTGAAAAGTTATTTGTCTTTTCCTGCCTCCCACCACCTCTAAGGCCTCTATTCTTAGGCCCTGCAGCAGAGAAGGCCAGAGATAAAGATGGAGATAGTCACATTTGAAATGAAAGTAGAAAAGGAGAAAGAGGTGGGCATGGCCAAAGAATTAGAGAGCAGATTAAGATGTGAAGCAGAGAGGTGGTAATTGTTCAGCCGCTGGAGGCAGCTAGAGAGCCCATTCATACAAGTAATGTTATTGGTTGAATTAACATCTCACTACTTCAGGGCTGCTGGCTAATACAACAAAATAACACTGATGTAAAACCCTCAAGTAGATATATCAAGTGTGAGAGTAATCAGAAAATATGTCTAATAGTATGCTGGAGTTTTACTTGATATCATGCAGGTTATGTTTTTTTTGTTTGTTTTGTAAGATGTGTTTAAAGTTGACATTTGATAACTTACAGACACATTGCCTGTGTACATTATGAGAGAGTGCCCCTCCCTAAGCCTGGTTCTGCTGGAGGTTTCTTCCTGTTAATAGGGAGTTTTTCCTTCCCACTGTTGCCAAAGTGTTTGCTCATAGGGGGTCATGTGATTGTAGGGTCTACCTTACAATATAAAGCACCTTGAGGTGACTGTTGTTGTGATTTGGCACTGTATAAATATAAATTGAAATGAATTGCCAACGGGACCAAATTATGCCCCAGATGAGTCCCCATTATATAATTTTGCATCTGCAAATCCTACGTTTGTTTCGTTGGACAAACTTAAAATGCATGGCTCTGTGACTTTGTTATTCTTTTTTTTATTGCCATACATCCTGATATTACATCCTGATGAATGGTGTATAGTAATATCTACACCCCAATGTTCAAGTGCCTCAATGTTCCTCTCATTGGGGCAGTGCTTGACCTTTAATATCTTTGAAACCCAGGAAGGGATGAGGGGTCAGACTCTCCTCCCTGGGGTTGCAAAAGTAATCCAGGTTGTACAAAAGCCTATGAGAAAATTGTTTTGTCTTTATTCGAGTTTCCTGATGTATTTATGTTCCCAGTTGCTTGTTTCAAGTATCTGGCCTACAAACCTTTCAGTTACCTGTAGTAACCACCGGTCATGAGGGAAAACTGTGTTTTCCTGACTGGTTGGTGAACGCTTGCTCTCGAATGCTAAAGCCCCATTCGTGCAGGGCTAGAGACTGGTCAGTGGGCCCCTGGCAATCACTCATCACTAGGGAAAAGTGTGTGTTCTGCTACCAGTTGGTGAGTGGTCGCTGGAAGTTGTTGACAGTCGTGAAACTGGATTTCAAAGAAATTAGATGCTACATTGAAAACCTTGTGTTGGATTTTGTCACTAGCAGGTTATGGTGGTTCCCAGTATTTGCATGATGCTGACTTGTGATACTGAAACTGTAAAAAGAGTGATGCGATTTTTAAAGACAGTCCATCGATCAAATCTCAGCCTTGGTACTTGTTGCATCGAATCAGTACATTGCATACGGGCAGGTTATGGTGTTCCTATGAAACAAAACACAAACTCAGACAAGACTCGAGGTATTTTCACAACAAAATTTATTAGAAGAATAGTGGTTTTGAAAAGAAGGTTCTAGCATCCAGTGAATACTACCTTACACAACATTACAGCTGAAATGTGTGGCAAAAATGGCAATTTTCTTTTTTCTTTTTTTTTCTTCCTTTTTTACCAAATTGAATATAACATAACCAGTAAAATATTTTACACATGCACAAAGACAGATATAATCAGCGTCGCCTGATATTCAATGCAAAATAAAGTAAAAAAAAAAAACAAACAAAAAAAACAAAGGAACTCAAATCATCATCTTTAATCTTTTTATATAAAAAAAATCACAGACATTATGAGATGATTTTTATTCATTAGCCCAAACAAAAAATCAGATTTTGAATTCAAAACAGGAAGAAAGGGGGGAAATAAAATTGTCAGTCAAACTAAAACCGATTATTGTGATCCTTGTTAAGTGCTCATTTACATGGACATTAATAACAGAAATCTAGAAGAATAAAAGTCCAACTCACAACGTACAAAATAGAATGAAAACAAATGAAAAACAAATTGTACATTGTACATAAATTAAACTACAATATGAGAAAATATTTTAAATTAGTTTCTTAGTCAAACTGTAAACAGTAGATATTGAAAAATGAGGTCCATCGGGGTATTTGGAGAACCTGTATGTAAGTGTGCATGCATGTGTGTATGTGTGTTTATGAGAGGTACAGTCCAGGTGGGACCAAACCGTGAAAGGGGGCTTGAGCGTCCTGAGCATCGGCACAGCGCCCCCCCCGAGGGCCCGCTGGACTGAAGGAATGAGGTATATCGTCAAACCAAAAAACAAAATCTCAGTGGAAAAGAGGAAAACAAAAAAAGAAGCCCAGCAGACCCCGTCTCGGGGCGTCCAGCCACCCGTTAAGAAGCGAGGTGAGATTACGAAATCTTAGAAACCTCAGCAGGACAAAAACCAAGAACAAGAAAAGAGGTTTGTTGTTCTCTCCAAACTAAAGTCTAAACCCCTGGACAACACTTCTTGCATCTACCAAATATTACAAGCCTTTTTCCAAACCAATCAGATTTATTTCTATCACAACAAAATCAGGTTACTACCAAAACCAACATTAGGAATGTAGAAAGTAATTGCAAGAGCTCTAACATGAAATACAGCTTTACATAGTTCTCACCAAACATCAGTGATGTGATTGTTGTAAGAGGTACAAAATTTAGGCAATATGTATACTACACTCCTGTCATCAAGACCAGGCCAATAAATAACTGCTTTGCATGACTAGTTCTTAGCATAAAACAGACATTGGAATCTGCCAAGCTGTGCGAAGCAACACAAACACTTAACATCCAGCAGAGGCATCAACCAATCACAGCAGAGATGAGTGGCTGTCTTAAAAAAAACCCAGAAATTAAAAAACAAAATCACAGAACAAATGTGCACAACATCACTGAAAACTGCCCAGCAGATATTTGTACCCAAGTTAGACTCGCCTCGTTCCTGAACACAGCCGCAGGTTTGGTGACATAAGAGTCAGCTTAGCTTTGTAGAGAGGGTTACTAGGTTTTCCCTGAAGCTTTAGAAGAACTGAAGGCAGATCCATCACATTTCTCTGTTGTGTGTGGCTCCACAGGTGGTGGAGAAAAAAAACAAAGTTAGCACTTAAACCAGAGGGATACCTGAAGATGGCTTACTGTATCTTCTCTGGTTTTTAAACCAGCATTTGTAAAGGACCGTGGACGGCTTTAAAGACAATTTTAAAGCCAAACCACTGTTGTGTGCACTTGTCTGACGTGTTTATTTTAAGAGGTTAGCTTGGTGTAAGTCACTGTTAGGTTGGTGCTTCGTAGCAACACAATAATCGATTCCTGATTACTGCACAGAGCAAAAGCCATGGCACTTAACGCAAGTCAGAGAGAGAACAGGGTGCTTACAAAGACTCAGTAGTTATGAACTGAGAAGACAGCTAACATTCAGAACATACTAAACCTATCCAGAGGTTACAAAAAGAGACATGTAAGGCTAGAAAACGAGATGTAATTCCATGAGTAGAGGGCAAGACAGACTGTTTCGGATCAAATTTTGGCTGTAATTCGTTTTCATAGGAACAGGCTAATGAAATAAACTATAGTTAAAGTTGATCACTGCTAGGCCTCGGTATAGATTAAGTACCTGAATAAGAGTGAGAGCAGTGTTGTCAAGGGTCCCTGAGGGTGTCTGGGTAATGCAATTTAGGTCTGTAAGGTGCCCAGAGAGAAGCATCTTTTACAGACAGAGTTCTTCAAACTTGCACACTGTTTCATTGAGTTTCCATAAGAGCACAAAAAGATCAATGTTCCTTAAAAACATCTCTGAGGCGAAAACATGGTTGAACTGAGGGGGGAAAAAGAAATCGAAAGAAGCAAGCTTTGCACATCGTTTCTTACATAGGCACACACATTCACACTCATACACTTGAAAAAAATTACTTTACACAAGGAAAACAGAATGATTGCAAAGAGCTTTAGCCAAAAACTACTACGAAAGCTGTTGCAGTGACAAACAAACACCTTAGGTGCACCTTCTTATGAAAGGCGATTTTTTTTTTTCCTCGGGGGGCTATATTTTATATTCAAAACATCCGAATCTGTCCTGCGGACAACATCCAAAAGAAAAGGAGAGCTTTTGGATTAACCAGCCTCTTCAAACAAAAGGACTGAGGGGTATGTACACCAGCATGCAAAAATATCAAGAGCGTCAACGTTCACGAAATCATCCGTCACTCCCAGCAAAGCGGTGTTTCGAGGGAGCCGCTTTTTCTAACAACTTCGCTGTCTGTTGGCTTCTGTGGAGATCCTGAACAGGGTTCATCACCCCTCCACTTCCTTCATTTAAAACAGTCTTTTCTTTTCTAGACATAAAAACACGCAAAAGCGTTCATTCTCAGTGCCTTCAGTATACAATTCCAACCCACCTGTGAAAAACCAGGCGAGGACTGATGGGTAAAGCCGATCTATATACACGACCATCCTGAAGATAAGCCATCACCCTCCCTGCAGCCCTTCAACCCACCCAGTGTGACTTCATATCTAAGTCATCTTCATACATATACTGTCTTTACAGTGTCCGCTTCAGGAAAAAAAGAAAAAAGAGACCCATCCGCTTACCCACCCATCCCCCCATTTCACAGAATCAGGCCTAAAAAGACTACAACTACACAAGATCCTAGTTTCACTACATTGTCTGTTAACAAAAAAACCAAAAACAACCTCGAGCCGCCCTGCCCCTTTGCCCTATGCTACATCATGGGAAAATAGCAAGCAAGAACAGAGTAAGAAAACAAACACCAAAAGCGACAGAGTGGGAGCGATTTCACCTAACATACTGCACTGGACTTTTGTATTGTTTCCCTGAATCATCAATGGAAAAGGCTCATCCTCTTCCTTTTCAAGATAAAAGTATATGACATTAGAGATTTTTATATACATATGCATTTGTGTTTATGTCTGTGTGGGGCTTGTATAGGTATATCTATGTGCACATATAGAGTATTCTTTTATTCTTAAATATGTATAGTTAAATTAGAGGTTTGTTGTGTTTGCGTTTTTTTTCTTACATTCAGTTTTAACAACAATAAAAAGTTGATAAAGAGGTATGCAAAGGGAACAAGGTGGGGAATGTGTGGTTTCAAGTGTTTCACATACAGCATTGGCCTTCATTCTATCAGCAAACCCACTTGGAGAAACAAAAGACTGGAGAGTCTGTTTTTTTAAACTTCCATCCTTTACGGGGATTCAAAGAATGTCTTCTGTGAATCTTTCTGAACCACTGGGAAATAGCAGTGTTTAAAATCGTCTTGAAAACAACAGCTCAATGCAGTGTGGGCTGTGAAAGGATTAAGACCAAGAATGTCGACAAATTAGAAAATAGAACATGTGGGAATGTGAAGCTAAATTAGTGTTTAAAAAAATAGACAAAGCAAAGTTGTGGAACCTTTACCGGCTACGACGCACTACATTTGGCAGGAGGAACAAAGAAAAATGACAAAAATGGAGATGAAAGTGTCCAGAGATGAGTGTTGATGGACAGGGTCTGACAATATAAGGAGGTCGTCAAGGTTACATGGATTTCTTGTCTGAGGTATTCTGTGTTGTAAGTTTTTTTCTTTTTTACATTTTTGCTCACCAAAAACACCAAGATGAAAAAAAAGAGCATCATCAAAGACTGAAAGAACAAACACAGCGTTATTTTTCCCGCACGTGGATTCAAAGCGCTCGTTCGGTTTTATTTTTTTCTCTTCTTGTTTTTAATGGAGCAGCGTCCTGTAATTTTTACATTTGGGAAGGCAACAGCCTGAGTCTTGTTAGATCTCCAGAGAACCAACGAGCTGGGCTGTTAAACGAGCTCTGCATGAGCCTCCCCTGCTATGAGTTATTCAGATTTACAATCCTTGCTGTTTATAAAGCACTGGAAAAGTATTTGGCTAAAAAACAAAGTACAGAATTCATCAAAAACAATAAAATACCCTTTCAAGTGATGTTCTTGCTTCCAGATGAGTGTGAGGTCTCGCGACATTTAATCTTCTTTACAGTTTGGGAATTTGTATCTCACCCACCATACTTCCTGTCTGACGACTGACCTCTAATATCCACTCAGCAAGTGCCAGTCTGTCTGACCTGACAATCGATGTCATGAGCCAGTGTTGTTCTTCAGCTTGACTAAAAATGCAGTGGTTATCTGCATGTAGTGTAGACTTCATAACTCGAAAGTAACAGAGGAGGTCCGTGGCTGTCAAAGACGGCAAATTAAGCGAACGTCATAACGTGAAGGACGGCAAAAACAAGCTACAAGAGGATCACGGAAAACACACGGGCGATTTCAACAAAACACAATACCTGCTCACTTTTTTCTTGTTTTTCTTGCTCCCTCTCTCTCTCTCTTTTTTAAACATAGAAACCAAAAGCCAAGCCCGAGCTCATTACCCTGAACCATCAAAACAAGAGATCAAACCTTTAAAACACGGAGTATATTTTGGGGAGAGTTCATAAAATTTACACTACAGCTGAAATGTTAACCAAATCCCATATGTAGAATTTCAGTGGGTTTTCTTTCCTTCTAGAAAGACTCAGTATTCCAGAGGATAGTGATCTCCTTGTTGCTAAAAGAGCCTCAAGCCCTGTCTTTAAAAAACAAATATGTACACAGTTAACCCAAGAAAAGAAAAGCTTCTGTGAAGAGTTACCAGAATAAAAACAGAACACCAGAAGAAGAAGAAGGAAATGACATTTATGAAAAGGCCTGAAGAAAGGTGACAGACCTGCAGTGGCCCAGGAACGCCCCATCTCTCTGGGAACAAATGAGGCCCTGTCAGCCCTGCAGCGCTCACGCTCCAACGACCAACACGCTCCAACGACCAAAGATGCTGTGAGAATGACACATAACCACGGGACAAAAAGTGACGGTATCAAGAAGTTGATGATTAGTCTTCTGAGAAGTGTGTAAAGAGACGCGCCGGCATGACAGAGCATCACTGGAAACTTTTTATAGATAGGAAAATCAAAATCTGACACATTTTCTGTAAGGAAAAAACCAACAGCCTGATAAAATCCTCTATGCAGCATTTAACTTCACCAGAGGTCCCTGAAAAGGGCTGATGAAGATTCACATGGATGTACAGCCTGGGAACGAATGAAAAATGAGTTTAACTACCTAAGAGGAAATACGCTTCAGTTTTCAAGTCAGCCTTGTGCAGCAGACTTCTCTGCATCTGAATAGATTGCTACAGACATGACAGACTGAGGTAGCAACAATTTCAATCTTTGTGGTCTGTAGCATCGTGTCTTAGTCCAGTAGCATTTCCCTCAACACAAAGTACACTAGACAAAAGCAAATGAATCTGCCGCACTGCTTAAGTTCTACTAAAATATCCAAATTAGACCCTAAATCTTTGTGAACAGGTGTCAGCAGAGTTGGTTCTGAGTTCAGAGGAACAGAGACCAGCTGGTCCATGTAAGTGGCTGTAAAGGGCCAGACACACCTCCACACGGGAACGATGCTGCAAGATTGTCATGGCAACACACAAGAGCACCTCAGAGTTCCTTCACAAAGCCCCAAATTGCATTTTCACCCCCCCCAATTGTACCTAAAAGCTTCAGATCAGCAGTAAACTAATGTTGAGTTCTGAAGTGAATTTCAGCATCATCTCAATAAAAGCCTCATGTTTAACCGTATCGTGGGGGTGGGGAAGGCGACCTTCGGCGGCCTTTATTCTTCTCCACTTCACTTAGATTTCACCGTTGCACTCCCATCCACCTCCTCAGACCACTACATCTATCTGACTGTCTGTAAGGAGGGCTGAGATGCACACCAGCAAAGAGGGTCTGCTGGGTAAGGAAAATAAAAAAAGTGTGCCTGTGTGCCTCTCACGGTGTAACCTAATCAAGCAAGGTAACAGGAGGGTGGGGCTGTGAATTTTAAACCTACAAATTTGACCTGAATCTCACAACGTTTTCTTTGAAGGAAAAATGCCACTCTTCAAGCTACTTTGTAATTTCAACCAGGTTGTTAGATTATACTTGATTAAGAAACCAACCCTTGAGCACTAGATTTGAGATTGTGTCTTCAAATTCAAGATTAGAGTCTTCAAAAAGGCACTCTTGATTCCACTGATTGAACAACTTTATGTAATCACTTATTCGGCCCCGTAAAAATAATCAAAGCCTACTGGAAAAATGTTCAAATAACTTTTTATCCTTGGAGGGCATTATTAGTTTGTGATTTGTGCCAAAATACCCTGGCACGTCCACATTTCTTTAATGCTGTTAAACAGCAGCGAGTGAAGGAGTCTGTTGTGTTGATTGCTGCAGATCAGCATCATTCCAGAGGCGTGTCTGGCCTTTAAGACCTGTACTCAGCTCTGCTTTCAAAGCCAACCTGCTCCTGAGTGACTGCTTGTCACAAACACTTTGACATTTAAAAAACTTGGCATCACGCTCCGCGTCAGAGGAAATGCACATTTCAACAGACCTCTTAGCAGCGCTTGTACAAATGTGTCGAGAAGAAACAGCACAGCTTACGATGGACGAGGAGAACTGTAACTGTTAGTTGATGCCGATTCTTACTTTGGAAAACTGCGTTCCGAGTGCAGCAGATCCTGTTGCAAGAGAGCAAAATGATTCTTGGATATGCAGTTGGATATGTGGTTAAAAGAAAAATCCATCCCAAAGCACACTGGGCATATTTTTCTCAGACATGTGTCCAAAAATGGGATTAATTGTGGACTGGGGACTTAATCCATCATTTTAACTACTGGTGATATGCTGTGCATTCCTGCAGCTGGTTCTTAGACTCCAGAATCATTTTTGTCTTTAAGTAGATAAATCCAAGCCTAAAGCTCAAATTATCTCAAGAGACCAGCGTGCAATCCTGCAAGAGACAGTCGAGGAGCAATGCTTACTTTACCTTTATATGATTTGAAGTGTCTCGCTATAGGTCAAATGTGGGATTTTATTTAAAAACAGATAAAGAAAATGCTCCTTCGAACATGCCTTCTAAATAAGACTTGAATGATTTATTGACGAGAAGTCATCCTTCATGTTTGTGCTTTTTGGCAAGCAGATACAACGCTTTACGTTCTTTCTATATCAAATAAACAGCACGTTCTGCTATTGATTTCCCCACATCCAACCAAAACCAAATGCAGCCCTCGACTCCAAATTGTTCCATTTCTATTGCCTCACCACCCAATAAATTCATCCCCATCCTCCAGGCCCCGTGAAAAGAAGTCCTGGGAATTGAGGGTTGTCACTTACAGCAGCAAAAATAGACTAGGTAGCTTGAAGGAAATGTTCTAAAAAAGACTGCAGGAATGCACAAAGCACCACAGACTGGCCACTTAGAAGAGAACAACTGTAGGGAGGATTTTTCCTTTACCAGAAAAAAGGAAAAGGAGTCTTTGTTGAAAGGCAAGAAACAAACAAAGTGATTTTCACAGAGGCAGTGCCTGCAGTGCCCCAGTGTGCCAGATCAAAATCAGCCAGCAGGGCTGATGTTCTGCAGGCTGTGGACAAAACACACCCACCTGCTTCTAAAAGAGACACGGCAGACTCCAGCTTCATAATTATACATATAATCCGCCCACACAAAGTGTGGCTACCTGATGAGGAGCGAGAATGTGTGTTGCTGTGGGTGCGTCACGTCTCTATTGGTTTGTGTGCGTGCGCGCGCGCTCTGTGCTAGCAAGAATACAGAACTGTATTCATGGAAACCTGGCTTCTGGCTTTTAAAGAATTCATTTTTCTTTTTTGTTTAACAAACAAATATGCCATTTGAAGAACAACAGTACAAACAATCACAAGAAATTTTTTTTCTAAATCTGCTTATGTCAGTTACATCTAAAAATCTGGAAACGAGCCGCACTAAAAATCCTGATTCTTCTGGTTTGTGTGTTTCTAATATACAATCAGCTGCTTTGAAGTGGTCAGACCTGAGGTATAAATGACAACCAGATATGCAGCGTGACAGAATAAGAAACAGATGCAACTTCTCTGCGGAGAGGTGCACGGCAATCGTATACAATTCTTTCCTTCCTCGTATCCCACAACATCGTGCACCGCCCAATGACAGAATGGCGCATCCCGTGTCGTCTAATAAGTGAGGTTACAGTAGTTGTTTTGTTTGTTTTTTTGACATTTTTTTCTCTTTTTTATATCTTTGTCAGTCTTTCTCTCAGAAGAAAAAAACCCCAAATTGAATTACAACCGACCTAAAAAAAACAAACAAAGAGAAACTGATTAGCTCACATGAAGATGCAAAAAACAGTAAAAATAAATACATACATATTCATAAGATATAGCTTTTTTTCATTTTGAACATCATTAAGGACATTTTCCTGTGCGTGCTGCGTTTTTTTTGTTTTGTTTGGGAATACAGTGTCAAATGTTTAGGAAAAAAATCACAGCTCATAAAGGAAGGTTAACTTGTCCACCTGTCCCCCAATCTCCACTGCTGGGTCTCTGATTTCTCTGGGTTTGAGAGAGAAAAAGGACAAAAAGTACCCTGGTCAGGTTTCATCCTGGAGTTCTGTTACACTTGGAAACAAACATATGTATATTTAAAAAAACGTATTCCTTCTCAAACCAGGGTGGAACCAACCTGACTCACTGCCTCCAGGGTGAAACCAGATGACTGAATCTGTAAATGTTTAGAATTTTAGTAGGAAGAGGGTTTTACTCTCCCCATATAAGACCAACCTAAACCTGGGATAGCTGTATAGTCCCCTATGCTATAATGTTTTTTCGCAAATAAAAAAATACCTTAAAAGCGGTGGGTGGCAAGTATTGGTCAGTCAGACACTTGACGTGTCTTTTTTTGCAATGTGAAGGCAAAACAAAGAAGAAAAGCTTATAAAAGCGTAGAAACAGTGGAGGATACTGTATTTCCCAGAGTATCAACTACACCTTTGCCAAGCTCCCAGGTAAGGGATACGTGAAAGTACGAGGCACGGAAAGGAGTTCTGAGAATGAGGTATAGCACTTGGTCTCTACTGACCAAGTTAGCATGTTGTGTGTGAGCGCGTGCGTGTGTACACACGTCTACTAATTCAGTACAGGTAGTTAAGTCATGCGCCATTTTCCGACTGACAAATATTGCTGCCCATCCCACTGGCTCGATCCTGAGACATTTGCGGTATTAAAGGCTACTGAAAACGACTGTGTTTCCAATGACAGCAGCAGAAAGCAAAAGGAGAGAAAGCAACAGTCTGTTAAAAAAAAATCAAGCATCTGCAGACTGCTGTTCGACAGATTCATGTCACTACATTCATTAACTTGAGTGTTTGTTATTCTGTCAGAATATAAATAGATAGACACATAAGTGAGACTCGGTTGCAAGGAGGAGGACATTTTCGGACAGGGGGAGCGGTTAACCACATGACTATAAACAATCAACGAAACCCAAGAGAAAAAGAAACAAAATAAATATATGTGTATATATAAATGGCATGCACCTCAGTAGATAAGTTCAGGCTGAAAATGGGACTTGTACTTTTAGAAAGCAATGACAAATACAGAGCCAAAGCCAGCTGTAACATAACAGGTTCAAGAAAGGTCGAGAGGAAAGTTTTGTAGATGATTTAGTCACTTGAATAAATTATACAGCAGATATTGTTTGGCCCTCAAGGAATCGCCTCTCTCAGGGGATTTCAGTCAAAGTGCCAATTGAGTTAATTTATGCACACATGACGCCAATTACATAGTGCATAAATGTTTTTTTGTTTTTTTTTAAAAAACATATTACATGACCAGGGAGATTGGTGTGAGAGAACACAATGTGAGATGTGTTTTGTTCCTACTTTCATTCACAGCTTTGGTGCCTTTTATCAAAGGCAGGTTCATAACAAGTGCTTTACTATCACCACTCAGGCTTTGATCCTGTTTTAACTATCAGATCAGTGCATTGTCCTTCGCTGGGTCCAACTTGATGCACGCGGCAACCTTTTAGACACTTCAAATGCTCAGCATTGGCAAAGTGTTGGACGCATTTCATGCATATTGATTCCTGGCTATATTGTCCCAGGATTACTACTTTTTATTGTTGTTGTTGTTGTTTTTTTTAGTTACTTCAGTTAGCTTTGCATGCCTGGCAGTCACACAAAGTGGACAACCAGTAACCCCAGGGGTGGGAGAAGATTGCAACAGGTAGTAAATGATTTTAATCATAACTAGATTGTGATTGATTCAATACTTAACTGTGTTGGATTATTATTACTCTCAAGATTAATATTCTGAATTGGCCCAAACCCAAAATCAGCCAAAAATAGTGGTGCATGCCATTTGTTAAAAGAGAATAAACAAAATCAAATCAAATAAATAAAATGTACAATACATTTCAAAAGGAGTGAATCATCGTCATTTCATCTGAGCAGAGAGTTACAATTCTCATGTCAAAAATCTCACAGACTGGGTGAGCACCAGGCAGTGTCAGGAGCGAAGAGCGACATTTAGCGACGAAGGGGAGGGGAAAACAACGAGACAACACTACACAAAACTGAACTTGTTCAAACTGTCAAACTTTTTTTCTTTTCTTTTTAAATGGTGGAGGTAATTGAGAGGAAAATAAGTGGTTTGGGTCCAAGCTGCACCTTTCAGAAACACTAAAGCTTTTTTTATGCCATCTCTCTGACCTCCTCATTGCCTCCTCTGTTGTATTCCTCAGAAAAGAGCTACACTGCATGCATAACCTTAAACTTTCTTTCTCCTTTGTTTTTCTTCTTGTGTTTAAAAAGTGCTATCTTAGAGGTTCAGCGCCATAAATCCACAAATCCAACATCAGTGTTCTGTTCTTTTCGAGTACTCCTTAAAGGTCTATCTGCTGCTATGGCACCGCCATATTATCCATATGGCCCTCCCAGAGTCAAAGCACTGGTGAGAAGCTTGCCGTGTCCTCTTTTCATCTACTATTAGGTCCAACAGGAAATTACCATATTTGTAATCCACATCTGTCTCAGTTACCCTGAGTTAAAAATGAGGAGAGAGAAAAAACACCCAGAATCATGGATTGGCTTTTACATATTCAGTCATAATAAGTTATAATATATTAAAATCTGCCTTTCCCCCACCTACCAACTACCCCTGCCCACTGCATATTACCCACCCACCACCCCAAACTGAACACCCCACAATAAATGCACATTGTTGTAGTAAACTGCCTTTAAAACCATCTTTGAAGTTTTAGGGAGAAGAATTTCTTTTAAAACTCATGTGAGTTGCTTCTGCTTGGTTTTGATTAGAAAAAGGAAAGAAAAAACAACATCAGCAATATGGTGTCATTAGCTAAGAAGCCAAAATCCATTAGCTTAGGTTAACTAAAGCCTCTATAGGAACTGGATAATGAACTGGGTAGCAGCACAGTTTCACATTCTGATCCTAAAAGGCATTTGTCCAGTAACGATCTTCATGAGAGGGTGAGCTCACTTTAGTCACCGTTTGCGGGTGGCTCCGGCTTTCCAGGATCAGCAGTGAGAGACTGATGGAGGTCCGTGAGGTAGCATTCCGCCTTAAAAACCCCCCGCTGATCCATAAGCAGATCACCCCTTAAATTGTCCCTTGGCAAAAAAGAGGGTTAAAGAAGTCTCCTGCATCTGAATATGAATCAGCGTATGCAGGCGATGTGCACCTCTGACCCTTTGCAAAGTTGTGACTGGGCTTCAGAGACAGACCATAATAAGTGCATGATGCATGGGCAACAATGCCGAGGTAACCTGGTCTGTAAGCGCCAGACTCAAAATGTAGTGCAAAAGAAAGCAAAACAAATCAAACGAAAAGATAGAGGAAAAGAAGTTGATTACAGAAGTCAGTAGTGTCCACGAAACTCACAAACATGCATCCCTGAATGACTTTTGTGTCTTCTCGTTCATAAAAAGGATGGGTTATTCTTGCTTTTCGTCCGCACGGAAATTAGCAGAATATTTGAAGGAGGAAAGAAAAGGATTTTCAGTTAAAGCGTCATGGCTACCTGGCAATAAGAGAGTGGGTTTGATTCCGAACCCTAACTGAGGAATATCAATGGTACAATTAAACCTTACAGTTGCAATTTTGAGCTAGTACTTGATGAGCAAGAGGGAGCAATAAAGGGACCAATTTGTCACTTCTTCTAAGGAGTTAATTTTCAACCTTCCCCTTATTTTTCCCCATCATTATCATATTAATCCAAAGCAGACTGCATTTATAAGCAGCAATGCTTCAGTGTATCAAGTTCATAAAAGACGGGAGAGAATTTTTGGGGGTTGGGGATTATCAGCATGCGTAAATAATTGTCATTTACCTAATGTCTTTAGCTGCATTTGTTAAGCCCCTGAATAGAAAAGCTGAACAAATGCTTCTATAGCATCGCTCAAATGACACTAGTTAAGAACCATCCGATTAGTTGTGTCTCTCCAGTTTAAGAATCCTCCTCATATAATCCCTGCATTTGTGCTCACCCAGATACTGCAAAGTAAATTGGCACAAATAAAGCCCCATCCATTTTCAAATTACTTAAGTCAGTTGAGGTTTACATGTGTAAGTCGTTTAGTCGATCGGTTTGAAATCATCATCGATTTCTTCTTTTACATTGTCCTTGAGCTCGGCAGCTGCTAGCGATGCACCGTCGCCTCGTGGGGTTGCAGTGGGCGTGTTCTCTGACTCGTTGGGAAACTCCTGGCTTCCTGCTTCCATCTTCATCATCAGCTTGAGCTTCTTCTTTGGGGGGTTCTTCAGGGTCCCCATGCGCTCCTTGACCTTGTACTCCAGGGTGCTGTGTGGGATCCCATACATGTTCTGTGCCTTGGACACGCTCATCTTCCCGCTCATCACTACAGCTATGGCCTCCTCCAGAATCTCACTGTTGTACTGGCGATATCGACCTCTCTTCTTCCTTGGCTGCTTGGAGCTTGGGTCCCCTTCCACATCTGAGATGGAGTACGCCGGCCCAGAACTTGAGTGGTCCAAGTCTGAGTTCCAATATTCAGCAGCCCCATCCAAGAGGCTCCCAAGGCTTCCTCCTCGGCGGTTCTGCTTTGGCAGAATGGCTCTTAGCTTCCGGCTCAGGGTGTTGTCCCCATGGCCACCACCCCCGACCCCCATTGCACCGTAGCCATAAAGCTCAGAGGAATGGGAATCCCAGGAAAGATCCATGCCCCGGACCTGGGGGATTTTCAGGTCAACAGGCGGAGAGTGGCCTTGGTCTCTCTTTCCTTCAATGTGATGATGTTGGGCCTTGGAAACCTGATTGTGGTGGTGATGATGAAGGGAACTCTTAAAGGCGAAGGCTCCGTGGTGGTTGTGGTGTTGATGCTCCAGGAATGTAGGCAGGTCTTTGAGGTCGCTCAAAGCTCCACTGGCCTGCTTCAGCTTCATTAGGCTTTCAAGGTGAGCCTTACTTCCCCAAAATGAAGAAGAACCCTTTTGGCCAAGCAAGGAATGGGACTGGCTATGACTGAGCAAGCCAGCTGACTCTAGATTAGACAGTGAAAGAGCAGGAGGTTGACTCAGAAGGCGATGCTTCTGGCTGAGAAGCTCTTCCTTAATACGCAGCGAGCGGGCCAGTGGGGGCTTGAAGGAGTTAGAGTTGACGTAGTTCTCCCTCATTGCGTCCTGCAAACTTTTCTGCAGCAGCCCATCCTCCTCTTCCGCCTCTGGCAGGGTATGATCTGCTTTGATTGAAAGTCTGGATGGAGAAGAAGACGAAGAAAAGAACTTCAGGAACACAGTTCTTCATATAAGATCAAAGTTATTTTTAAGACAGGGGTAGATTTGAAACAACTGAGGTAATTACAAAAAGAGAAAAGAGCAACAAACCGTATCTTGCACTTATATGAACTGGTGCTTTAATACATACAGTATTGAGTGATTAATTAAAGCTAAAACTGACAACCTAATAAAACAAATCTTTCACATCTTTTATGCAACACGTTTTCTTTTTAAGCAGAACATTTGCTGTTTCTCACATTATTACTGAGCATCAATTAGCTATTTGCAGATACTGCAGCTGCATTTAATATAATGTAGCACAAGGATGCATGGCATTATAGTTTTTTCTTTGGTCTAAATAAATCTCAATTGCTGCTTTTTTATGTAACCCACTGCATGAAGGTGGTTTAATTTTGCCGTTACCAACAGATCTGAATTGTATTTATATTTCTACAGCAATAACCAGTTGCCTTCCATAGTCTCTCCTTGCATGAGACACGGTAGTCAGATGTTAACTAACAGATGCCAGGGTTGGTAAATAGTTGCTGTGATGGAAATCCTTGTTCTAATCATTATTATTTAAGTATTACTGCCAGCTGCAGTGAAGGTGGAGTAAGTCTGGACCACAGGGCAAGAGGTTCTCTAGAGGGGAAGTTGAATGATATCAAAGACTGTCACAATAGAAACAGGCTAAGCCTTCTGATAAACACGGGGCAGGAAGGGCCGACTGGCCTGAACATGACCTCCAAAATTGTTTCAAATATATGAAGAAATAATTAAAAATAATAAACATGCCAAAATGAGCTGCCCAATGTTTGGTTGGTTGTTAACGTACCTGGACGATGTGCCCAAATAAAGGATACGGCTGTGACTGCACTTTTTGAGTAGGAGAACACCAACAGATGCCAAAGAATATTACAGGTATCAGCCACAATCATTGGTTGTCATCAAACTTCAAAGTCCATATGAGTGCATTATCAATTAGAAGCACTATTCACAAATAGAAGATTTGTCCAGATACATTTCAGGATAACAGCAATCCACTGGTAGTGAGGCTCATAGGCCTGGTGCCTCAGGACTTTTGAGACATTTCAATCCTTAGAAGGAAGACCTATCCTCATAGGCTTAAGGTGCTGTTTCTAACTGTGTTTTAATCGTGTTGTGCAAATACTTCACCAAGGTTTACCTGCTGGGCTATAGCCTTGTTTGTCAGCAGGAAATCTGTTGCTATGTTAGGGTAAGAAAAAAAGCATCTGAGTGTCTGTCAGTTTTCACCTAATATTTTTCTGTTATAGTAACCTTGATCGCAATATCATTCATATTAGCAACAAACACAGGTGATCAGACAGGAACCAAGACTATCACAGAGTATTTGGGGTAAAATGAGGAAGCCGTAAACTAAACTAAAACCTGCACACCACTACATCATGCCCAAATTTAACATAACATCTCAGTGCAGCAGTTGCAGTCGCATATGCTCTCTGAATCGAACCTGTTTCAATCCATATTTGACCTACAGTACAGATCAAAGGTTTTCATGAAAATGACCACCCCAATTAGCATGAATTGTTTATTTCCTCCTGACGCACACATGTACACACATGATTCTTAACACAACCTCAAGGAAAATTATGTTCATCAATAGTTAACAGAATGCAATGCAAAGAAAGTTCACTAAGACACTGACAAAGGCTTCTTTTCTGCAGGACAAAGTCATGTTGATATTGCTATTGGTTGATGAAACAAATCTATAGAAACTTACCATTAAACTAATGATAGTTCATTAGAGTAAAATCAATAAGTGAAGAATAAAAGTGGAGAAATGTGGAAAAACTGAATATGGACACAATCTTTTCAAGACCTGCAGTCCTGTGCTCAGCTTTACAAAGAAAGTGTATTTTCTGTAAAATCAAGAATCTAACTGACTTTAATTCAACTGAATTCAGTTTTATTTATATAGCGTCAAATCTCAACTGCAGTCACCTCAAGGCGCTTTATATACGGAGGAAAATTATAACAATCAAACATCCCCCTTTGAACAATCAAATGGCGACAGTGGGAAGGAAAAACTCCCTTTTAATAGGAAGAAAGCTTGAACAGAACCAGGATCTGGAAGTGGCAAACATCTGCCATGACCAGATGGAGATGTTGGAAGGGACAAAAAACACAGTTTAAAAGAGAGTCAGAGATTAATAATGACTAATTAATAAATTTATCATCAGAATGATGTAATAATTCATCCAGTTCAAGATCCATCGCAATTCTCGCCCACAAATTAACAAATGTGACCTTTTTCCCATTAGACTTTCATTGTGGTGAAGTTCGGTTAAATTCTGACCAACACTGCAGGAGGTGGAGTGATTTTTGTGAACTGTAGACAGAGAGATTATGCCTCGCCACAACATACCCTTATGAATCCTTTGGCTGGATGAACGAATAGCATAGTACCGAATATAAACACAAACTCTTTTTATTGTCTACATGATTTAAAATCTTTAACATCTGAGAAAGATTTACTAGATTCTCGATGAAAGAAACACACTTTCTTGATCATCTACATGTTGTAGCTGTGCACTGTCACCTGGGGGCAGTGTCAAAACATGTGGAACAACTATGGACTACTCTTGCGAAGTAGCCTACAGATCAGTGTTTGTGGACTGCTGTTAGTCTTTTAGCTTAGCCCCTGCCACGGAGAACACAGCAGTCATAACAGACAAAGAGATTTTTGCAGTGGACTGAAACTGAGTGTTAAAAACTGTGCAAAATATTTGCTTTGCTTCTTCTGTGGGCTTCTTTAAATTTCTGATTATTTTTTCACACTTTTTCTCCTTCCTGTTTAAACCTACTTTTCAACCAGTCAGCATTCTTCCTACACAGAGCATCAGCACTGTCAGCCTACACGCCGTTGCTTTTTTGAAGTACCGCATGCAAGCACGTCTGTGTTGGTTGCATACCCAAAAATCCTGCGTAGCCAAAAAACCTACGCAAAATTGACACATACGTGGTTCCATGAATTACACTTAATGGTGGGGGGAGCAGCAAGACCCCAACAGAGACACAGACCAGGAATCAATGACAAGTTATGTCACAGAAGGGAGGAGGGCCTGGGGTGGATGTGGGTTGAAAAGTGGCTTGCAGATGTGCAGCAATTGTGGGCAGCTGATGAGTGGAAGGGTGTCAGCTAAGTGCCAGCCAAGGAAAAGTGAATCTGCCAGGCTTAAGGTTGAGCCTGACTCTGTGGCCTAGCTGAACTAACAGTATGGGAGCATCACACAGCTCTTTCTCAGTCACTTTTTATTTATTTAAAAAAGGCACTATTTAGTGATGACAGCCATATCGAGTATGCATAACAAGATAGAGTAGTGCAGTCATAACAAAATCTGATGACCTATAATTTACCTGTTAACAGCTCCCCACTTTCAACCCAAAGTGAATACAGGTTCATAAACTGACAGATCTACTCTGCAGCTCCTTTTCACGAAAATAATCTATTGTGAATGCATGCAGTATATACTGATGGTGCAAATATTGACTGTACAAAACAGAGGAGAGATTATGCTTTTTATTTAGATGTGTTTTATATAGTGGTGAAGGTCTATATTAAATATTGCTATAGGTTGAATAATGAGGCCAGTACAGTTTATTTACAAATAATCTCTATGATCCAAGAGCTCAGTTTGTCTCTCTAAATTTCAGACAGTTTGGGGTCTTTGGGCTCTGTGTGATGTCAATTCCCTAATATTCTGATCTCAGCCAGACGCTTTGGCTGAGACCGCAGCGTTCCCAAGCATTTGATCTTCCAACCTTCTGTTTGCAGCAGCAGCCAATCAGAAGAAAGCTGGCATCATGGAGAGGAGCTAAAATTTCTTATCTCACATGAAATGAGGTGAAATGAGAGCTCATTATATCTGCCACAGAGAGGGTGCTGCACCACAAACTTCCCTGTGATTACTTTGGTTGACACCCGTTTGCTGCGATTGCTCATAGTTTGTATGGAAGAGACTGACCAGTCTGGAAACACTCGCCACTTACCCTCGGAGCTGCAGTGAAACTTGAAAAATCACGATGGAAACCAGAAACATTTGCTTTAAAAGTAACGTTTTTCTTTATCACTGCAACCCATACATTTCAAAAGATGCTGTTTCACTGCTGGTTGAATAGCTTGTGGGTATTTGCACTAATTTCTACGCTGGAGATCATCAACCGGTCACAGAATCTGCACTTTTCCTTAGCACCTGGAGGTTGTCAGATGTTTGCCAACCAGTCTCTAGGCATGTGTGACTGGAGCCTAAAGCCACTTTAGCAGAGATCAAGAAAAAATATGGAGCTGTAATTGAGTTTAATAGGGTTATTTAAGTTAAATCAAATATTCATTAATTAATAAGTATTTGGTAATCAATATGGTTGACAGCCATAAAGAGACTGCCAAGTTTTGTCTGTGAAGTGTCATGCAAAATTACAACACTGCTTTATTTCCTTCACCAGTGCTGTTTCAGGCAAATAACTGAGCTGCTTTGGTTAAATAGACTAGTTTGCTTTCTTACCCTTTGAGTCCAGGTTTGGGGGTGAAGTTGAGCAAAGCTTTGGGGCTGCCTGCACTGTGGTTCTTCTTTGTGGAGAGGTCTAGGACGCCATCTGAGAATAAACAACGAGGAGAGAAAAAATGATTAAACACAACTGACCTCCAGCTCTATTCAATACACTGCTTTTCTTTGGAAAGAGATGTAACCCTTACTGTAAATGTCTGTATATGTCTACAATTACATCCTCGAAGAAACTATTTCAGAGGGAGACAACAGTGTTTTTTTATATTATTTTCTCTATTTTCGATTATTAATTTGTCTGTAATGCAAAACACAAAGTAAAAACAAAGAAAGGAATCCACCTGTGACTGAAATTGAATCTATTAGGATTCCCACATACACTACCACCGAGCATTTGAAAATGTAAAAAGCAGGACAAATTTGTTACCTGCATATGAAATCGTGATATTTTCAGACCTTGCACGATCTATTTTCTTTTAGTATACTGTGCATTTATATTTTCTCCTCTTCAGTCCAGTTTGATTTTCATCAGACATGTTTAATGCCCTCCTATAGAAGGTTTTGGATTGCAATCAAGATTTGATTAACCTGAGCAGGAAGGCAGTTGCCATGACGACCATACCATATTCCAGAGTGAATATGAGAAATCACTAAGTATATGCTATGTGCGTGTATTATTATATAATAAATTTTTATATATATTTATATATATATATATATATATATATATATATAACATATAATATACTACATAATATACATTATATACTCATATATATATGAAACAGCCAACATTATTTGGAAGGTTGGATGTGTTTTATGCATATCATGGTTTTGCATTTTATACATTCATAAAATATTCCATCACTGTTTGATCGATCGGCATGAATGTTAAAAGCTTTGGCATCTGCTTGTGTCTGTATATAAAACCACCCGTTTTCCCCCCATTTTTTTCGTTAAATACCAAAAAAAGAAAAAAAGAAAAAAAAAGATGTTCTGTGTGCATCAGAACAGGTGGAATCTGTGTGACACTCGCAGTGAAGTCCTGGAAATACTGTGGCTACATGCTGAGTGTGAAATCTCAGTTTATTTGTCAATATGTTTAGTTGACACACACGTGGAGAAAAAACTGATCATCCTATGTAGTGACATAAAGTAAGCAGAAAAAAGTGTAAGCTGGCACATTCTGTTATTTTTTTATTTTATTTTCAAGAAAATCTGTTCATTTTCAAAGCAGAAAATGGTAAAAAAAATATGTAATTCTGATCCTTTTAATGACAAAGACAGACTGATTACATGATCATCTATCTATCTATCTATCTATCTATCTATCTATCTATCTATCTATCTATCCATCCATCCATCCATCCATCCATCCATCCATCCATCCATCCATCCATCCATCCATCCAGAGGAGCCTTGTCAGGGTCGAGGGGGATCTGGAGCCTATCCCAGCTACCACAGGGCGAGAAGCAGAGTACACCCTGGACAGGTCTCCAGTCTGTCGCAGGGCTAGCACATACAGACAGACAAACATTCACACTCACATTCACACCTATGGGCAATTTACAGTTACCAATTAACCTAACCCCACTAACTGCATGTTTCTGGACTGTGTGGGGAAGCTGGAAAAGAAATGCCTCGGCCACCCAATCACCGTGCCACCGTGCTACCCATATATAAAAAGAGTCCAGACTGACTGTGACAATTACAGTATGCACACATGCACACATACTGTAATTCTTGCATATGCATATTTTATACAGCATTGGCATGACAAGTTTTTAACAAGGAAGCAAACTCTGTACGTGTACACATTTTGGCTCCTAAATTAATCTTTAAGAAAATGCACTGAAGTAAGAAAACGCCCAGGGATAACAACCATGATAAATTACACATAACAAGTAACACTAATGAGGTCCTTCTCCAAGCTAATGAACATTTTAATTATCATCGACCTCTACATTAGCATGCCTTGTTTTTACAGGATGCATTGATGGTGGTATTACGAGCTCCCCGTGTTGCTGTATTAAATTGTCATAAGACAAAAAAAAGTTACCCCATCAACATGAATATTTATGCAGCAGTTCTAATCAGATTACGAACTGTTACTCGTATGTTATGATATTAACACCCAGCGAGCGTCAAATGCCGGGCAGATTTTTTTGTTTGAGTGACTATCAGAAGGTTGTCTAAATTAGTCGGGAATCAAAACAAAAAATCCTGCTGAGAATCTGTACTTTGTTTCAATGTCAGATGGACAGAGTAGGGCTGGGGCTGACAAATAGGAAGACATTAAAACGACTAAGGTTACAAACCCTTCAGATTTCTCTTCTATGTTTCACCCTTAAATGCATTTAATAGCCATTGCATTTATTTAAATTGTTACATTAACACTCTGGTCAAAAACATAAGCTTCCAGTAAATTCAGTACAATAATGAATTTCTGACAAACCTTTAAGCAAATGTTAAATTACACTTAGGGTTGTTAAAAAGAAAAGAAGTTCTGATATTTATTGATAAGTAAAATTATTGTTGAATTAAATACCCATTCACAGCAGTACTGATACCAACAGTGCTGTCTTCACTTCCTTCAGCTGACACCCAACCCCACACAGCACTGCTGGTGACAGACAGGCACAAAAGGCCCTGCCCTCACTAATAGCTGACAAGCAGCACAACTTGCGGAAGCATCCTAAAGACTGAGACAGCGATCTTTATGAGACGTTACTTGGGGGCAGTAAAGCTCCCATTTCAACAACACAGCTATCATAATTGTTAACCTGGGAGGTGTGCATTGTCCTGTTAGCAGTTTAACTATTAGCACCTGATCACCACATTAGGTGATACGATTAAGGTAGTGGGTTGCACCCAATGATAAAACCATGATGTTAACATTGGAGCTGTCCTACCAGTCTGAAACAATGATGGGCAGTCTTGATTTAACAGGATAACACAATTCTACATAGTATTATGCCAGATTGTCAGATTGAAACTGAGAAAAGTCTGCCAGCAAGTAGACAGAGACAGCGCAGCATAATGTACAGACTCTATTTGATTAGCAATGACATTCGTTGCCAAGTCACCACAAGCACAGGAAATAAGCATCAACAATGGAAGGGAGCGACCAACGTTTTCCTAGGTGTCTACGCTGAGTTTGAAATTCTAGTATTATGGCAATCCTGTGTGCATGCTCACAATAAACATGGACACAGTTTCAAATGATGCTGTCAGTGTATTTAAAAGTAATCAAAGCGAGCCAAAAGACTGCGCTTAAGTTAAGATTGCTCTAAGACATTTTTTACTTTATTACTAGTAGTAGTATTGGCTCTTCAATAATGATACCTTGATAAGTATTAGAGACAATTTTCTATTTTAATATTAAGATATTTTGCTGATGACATTTGGTGCGTAATCAGCAGACTAGGTAAATGCTCTAATAGCGGCACAATTAGCTAGCACAGATATTAATGGATAAAAAAAGTGATGCACCTTTAAGTGAAAACATGATTTTCTCTGTAGAATTTATGCCTGCCGTGTGCTTCAGCTGACAATCAGCCATCACACAGATGTAACATAACACTGATTAGTGAAGGAAATAAAATGTGTCTCTTTTTCTTCTCCGGAAATTACATTTGCTGTGTAACTGAAACGATTCCTGAGCCCACATTGAGTCAGAATCACTTTAAAAGGCGTTTCTTGTTTGTGCGTGTGGGAGAGAGATAGCTCGTGACCATGAGGTGGATCTAAATGCCTACGTCTCTTTGTTGTAAAAATTAAGTAAGCTTACTGTAAGCAGATTCTAAAAAAGCTGGTATTAAAGTGGATCATCGGTCACACTGTGAGGGTTGAGGCAGTGAGCTGTTGGTTCACCCCAGCAGCCTGCTCGCTGATCAAACTGCAGACACCCTGCTGGGTCAGTTTGATTAAACAGAGATTGAGCCCTGAGCTACAATTCCAGACTTGGTAAAGCGCTGCACGTGCAGGCTTGATTCGAAGCATGTCTTTTCAGAGATCACGGTCAGGAAAACCGTGTGCACACTTTTAAAGTTGAAGATGAACAATTATTCGCAGCAAGTGACGACAACTAAAAATGAATTGATGTGAATCTGATGTGCAAGTCTGCTTCAAATGTTTGCTGTCAGTGTGAGAAATGAGAACATTAATCATGGACCTGAGCCAGGCAATCAACCCAGTGTGTGGTTAATACTTTGGGAAAGACTAGAACAAACACAAAGTGTCATACTTATTAGTTAAAATTTGAAATGTGTTTTTACATTTATTTTTTTCACATTTCCGCTCTATTTTTATTATCTACATATCTACATTTTAATTATTTTAATAATGGCAGCAACCCTAAATTTGAATTACCAGTGCACTAATAAAGAATTATACATTAATTACAATTTTTGTTTAAACAATCTTGTCTGATTCGTTTTGTCGTCTGTGCACACTGGTATTAAATATGGAGCAGGAAGTATTTTTGCACAGCAGACCTGCCTGTTTAAAACAAACACTGAGCCAAATTTGTGGCTTTCATATTTTTGGTTGGTAAAAGCCACAAAGAAAACCAAAAGCCCACATGTTGGTCAGAAGTGTGTGTGTGTGTGTGTGTGTGTGTGTGTGTGTGTGTGTGTGTGTGTGTGTGTGTGTGTGTGTGTGTGTGTGTGTGTGTGTGAGAGTTGCTCTCACCCTGCTGGCTGGGCTCTGGATCAGCCTGGTTCTTCTTAACGGTGAGGTCCAACGGGCCGTCTTGGTCGGCCATGAGAAGCTTGCTGAGGACGGGATTCTGTGCAGAGGCAGCAGCCGTACCTCCTCCTCCTCCCCCCCCACCATTACTGGCTCCCGTACTGTTGCTGCTCTGGGTGCAGGCGAGTGCTGAGGCAGCAGCAGCGGAGGTGGGGCTGAAGCATTGTCCCGGGGTCGGGGATGGAGAGGAGGAGGCAGATGATGGAGGAGAGTTTGGCGCAGCCAGTGGCCTGGGCGGAGAGCTGGGGGCCGGGGCCAGAGACACCGCTTTTGGCAGGCTTTGGTCCTTCATGGTGCCGTTGGGCAGGGGCGGGTCGTCCTGAGTAGTTTTTGAGGTATATTCAGCAGCGAACTGGCGGATCATTCGCTGCATGATCTCACGAGCCACTAGAGGAATGTGAGGGTCTGAGAAACTTGGGAGGTCTGGAGAGGAACAAAACAGGAGAGCAAACATGTTAGCGTCCCGTCCTCCAGGAGTCTGCTCAGCCGATGCTGCTCTCAGCAGCTTATTTATACCATTTCATCCGAAAATGTAATCCTGATGCTTTGCTCAAATAATCACTTGGAATAAGGGCTTAAACCTGCCTATTGATGTTGGAAACACCATGATATCAGTTTGTGCAACAGATTACTGCTTGCCATTATTCAGCTGGGGCTTCCATAACAATTCCCTTCCCCAGGATTCCTTCTTGTTTTCAGTCTTACGCTCCGCACTATGTCATCTCTAAACACTGTATTTCAGAGCAGTTTGTCCAGGATTTGATCTTGCAGCAGTGTGTTCACTTGAATATATTTGCGCAGGCAAACAGCCCACATGGTGCAGACACCACAGCCTCTCTATTCACAATACCAACAAGTATTTGATCTGTCACTTTGACAACAACATAAAATCAGCAGTTTTTATTTTTTGTGTGGTTTTTCATCAAACCCATATTTTGAATGATTTGGATTTTCAGCATCGTTTAACATTTGCTCTTTTTCTCCATTTTAGATCAAAACTGAATATTTTTGCGTTTTCTGATTTGAGATAAAATTAGCAATCTGAAGATATTGGTTGGAGCTCCTACAATCTTTATACATAATAATAATCTTCAAACATAATGTGTGAAAATACAAAATGCAGTGTTTAAATTATTAGTTCATTTATTAAAATGAAAAAAAAAATTGACCCCATCCCAATTTCGTAGTTTAGATGGAACGGCACAATCACCATGACAAGTTTTTACTTTACTTACTACAGAGTATTCTGCAAATGTTCCAGGTTTGGCAAATAGGAGGAATAATTTAATATTCTGAAAATCTGAAGCAACATTTATCCCACAGACAACAGCTCCTATCATCTACAACTTTACAACTGTGTTTGACAAAAATTAGTCAAATTGTACTTAAGGGTAGTCGAAATTATTACATGCTTGGGTTTCACCTCCTGTTACTGGTTTCTGTAAGATTAAGCAACACTAAATCAAACTAAATCATCTGCTTGAGTTTCTTTTTGTTTCATAAATAAGGGCATTTTGGCTTCCACATTTTTTAAAAATACAAAAATACTTGAGACACGAGTAAAAAATAAATAAATAAAAAAATCCAGGTAGTGAAAGAAACTAGAAACAGAAGTCATATTTCTACCATATTAGTTTCTCATCATTGGCTCCATGTTAAATTTAGAACTGAATGTCCTGAGAGATCAGTCCCGTCACATCTTAAAGAACAAATAGTACCACATTATCCCAACACAGCACTTCTCCCTCCTCTCCTGGCAGCCTGGATACTTTTGGGATTGGCTTCAAACTTTCCTTTTTGATAATGCTCATTGGCCCTTAGTTGTGCTGGGGACTTCCCATGGTGCACTGGGCATTCCTTGTCCACTTTTATGTCAGTACTGCTTATTATTAAATTTTGTCTTGTTTCTATCATAGGTTTTGTTTTTGCACTTGTTTCTCTTTGCCCTCTTCTATCTTGCTTTTCCTCACACCAAGCCAGGGAAGGCGGCTACTGCCTGGTCATGTCAGAAGTCCTGACTTCTGTTAAAAGGGACTTCTTCCCTACTGTCGCCCAATGCTTGCTCATAGGGGGTTAATTTGATTGCCTAGCGGTTTCTTTCTAATATTGCAGGGTCTTTATGTTTCAATATAAAGCATCTTGAGGGCAGTTTCACTGTAAATTGACACTTTATATGAAATTAAACTGATTAAGAAAAATGACAGTTTCAAAGTCCAGCAAATATCAGAAGAGCAATTAGGGGGAAAAAACCCAACGATTTCATAATCGAACTTTCTGTGACCTCCTGCTGTGACCAAACAAATCCACATCAAACACTGGTCACTGATCTCGCTGGTTAATACACACTCAACAAAGCAGTGACAATGACAACACTCGTTTGTTATTAAATCCATTAATCTGGCATTGTCCCAGATAAGTCAGCTCTACTTACTCCTTATAAGCAAAAAGTATATATTATTATGCAGATAAATTCACGCATGCCACTGAGTCAGAGCCCAAATCCTTCAAACAATACATTAGCCCAAAAAATGTAATCCTGAAGCTGTGCTGAAATAATCCAGAAATCACATGCACCGTACATACAAGATACACAACTACTAATCCTGCCTATTGAGAAAGGCACCAGTATACAACAGCTGCTAGCCATTGCCAGCCATTCATCAGATATTTGCTTTTTCAAAATCTAACCCTAATTTGTACAAGATGATTTTTAACTCCCTGCACTGTGTGATCCAAATAAAAGAGCAGCAATTGCTGCACCCTGACATCTTGGTTGGGCTCTGGTAAAAGATATCAGTGAGCTGAGGTTATCAGCTGTTGATACACTAAAGACTACAAACATGGCTCCACTACTTCAGTGCAAAGGATGATACACCCATATTAGCTTTTTAAAAACAGTTTTTGACAGAACAAACATTCTGGTAAACACTTTGATCTTACATTTTAATTCTTAGGTTTTTATATTGATACAAGCTGCAAGGCTTTATAAGTGAAGCCACTGCACAGCTGTTTACCTAAACGTGACTAATGCCCAGGTCAATTAACTCAACATATTTTCATTCTTACATACAGCTCTGCTGTGTAAGTTCTAGTTTGGAGTGCAAATGCTAAACATTGTTGGAGTGGCATGAGAGTGGGTTCATGGTAACGATCCGTGAACATTTACATCCACCGAGAGCTTCAAGGTCAACTTCTTGATTGGTTGACAAAAAGCTTTAGAAGTTAGTGTGCGGTGTATATGGTCAACGTAGATTAAGTACTGCATAAGGACTTAAAACATCATGTCACATCTGACCTCTGACCTCTCCTTCAACATCAACAGATTGATCTGAAGGTCAAAGTGATAATAATGGTATACAGAGGTATACACTATATGGTATACACTATATTACTTTTTTAAAATACATTTTTGTGACTAAAGACTTAAACAAATTTCACCAAACAATGAAATGAATGCAACACATGCAGTAAATCCACATAAATAACAACAATAATTACAGACAAAATTAGGTTAAGTGTATTACATTGATTTCAACAGAGCAAATAAAAAAACTTCAAAGAAAACCTTCCTGCACTACAAACTCCTTAAAGTACATTTAAAAAGAAGAAACTATCTACCAACACAACACTAATCCCTTAAAGGTACATACTGCCCTGAGAGCAAGCTACTCGGGTGGAGGTTTGCACTCTCAGAGCGCTGCATGTTGTTGCTAAACATCATTTTCTCTCATGATACAAAATGACCACAGGCGCTGTCAGATCAGTGATTCTGTGCCTAACCGTGCTTGTGGATCTGTTACTGTATGAATGACTGTGTGTGTGTGTGTGTGTGTGTGTGTGTGTGTGTGTGTGTGTGTGTGTGTGCCACATCATGCCTATGCCTGTGGGACTGTTTTTCTGTCTAAATATAGCAGCTCCACAGGCATCTCTCCCTGTGTGAGTGAAGCCAGATTGATTGAGGCTGGGCACTGACTTGACAAACATCTGTTTCCTTCCTCCTGGAAAAAAAATTAAAAATACAACAGCTACAGTCTCCATCAGACTCAGTTCACCTCCGTCACAAAGCATCCACCTGCCTCAGGACATAACATGATGTCTTCTTAATAAAAAGGGGATTTATGGCAATTCAGCAAATATGCAGATATTCAGTAGACGGTGATTGTACTGACTGAAAGCTGATCATTTTAGGGTCTTTACCTTACAATACTAAGCAGCTTGAGGCAAGCTTGAAGCTTGTTGTCTACAGTTTCTTCATGTTTTTTTATGTTATAGGGGAAATGCACATTAATTAAAACGAGCACTTAAGTCCATCATAGAAATATACCGGCTATATAGTAACGGTCATCTGGAGTCCCTGACAGGTGAACAGCCAACTTAAATGTAAAATCACGGCTCGATTCAATGCTTGGTTCAACTTGTTTTAAGAATTTTTGGTCAACTAAAAAAAAATTAAGTTACAATTGAATATAGATATTAGTATTTCTGACAGCTGCAGAGGAGGGAAAACGTGGAGCAAAGGGCCGGCCAGCTGGGAGTCAAACTAGGAAGTGCTGAAGGAATTTTTGGCCATGTGATGTGGGTCCAAATTGTTTATCCAATGGCTCGACCCCGATATGCTTCAGTTAATTTTTAGCAGATCATTCAGCGTGACTCCATTCACAACTGAAGACACAATAGCACCGGGCAGTGAACAGAGTTTAAAGAAAGTGTAAGACAACAGCACTACAGCAGTAATTCCTGTTTTGTAGAGAGAGAGAGAAAGAGTGAAGAAATAAGAAAGTCTCTGATTGGACTGAGAGACTAACTGCGTGACCAAAGCTCTCCGCAGATATGGATCAGTTAATTTGATGGAGGTAGTCCAAGTATTGATGAAATCATGTCCACTTCTGGTTTGACATTAAACCTGTAAGACTGGTGCTGGGGCGAACATTTAGCTCAATGGGAACAGGGGAATAATAGCGCATACATAATGCCAGATATGCCCTAATGCATAATAAATGACTTAAATCAGATGTGAGGAAAGAGTCAAATTGAAAATGTAAGAAACAGGGATTCTTGCAACAGTGCCTTTTACAGGAAATGACAGAGGAGGCCGGCTTAACATGTGTCAGATAATGGAGAATAGAAGCTCTCAAAGGTAACAAAAAGCACAAAACATTTTAACAGATATTCTATTTAAGCAGCAGCAACTCTGCGTTCACACTGCAGTATCAAGTGTCACACCTCAAATATTTGGCATCGTGTTGACAAAGATTTGACAACAAAAAGGCTGCATTAATTTTATTATCTGTGAAAAATATGATCTGCGCTGTCTCCCTTGAAGTGTGAACAAAGAATATTTAACCTTTTAAATGCTAAATACTTGAGATCTGTTTTTAGAAAAAATACATATTCATTCCTCGTAAAGCTGTGTTCTTTGTACGTGAAAGTTTGCGCTGTGACTTTTCTGAGATTAACCGAAGCGCTTGAACTCCTCAACTATCGAGCACCTCGACATTTTGGATAGTTTTTCATCCCACTGCATCTGCCTTAGTGTAAAGGTCATTAAGTGGATTCTTACATTTTAGCAAAGTCAGCAGTCTGAGCAGTTCTCCCAAACAAACATCAGTGTTACTTTTGAACCTTTTTGACACGTAGGGTTCTTTCCTTTTCATTACCCTTTGAGTGAAACGAATTATTTTAAACGTCACAAGAAAAATTGGATTTAATCTTGCACTTTTATCCCAAGTGTTACCGGCTATGATGGTTGATATCATGCAAACTACTGTTATTATTGGGTGATTCAAAAAGCTTATTTGACACAGACTTACATTCAAAACTAATTTACTCACATTTGTTATATGGCTACTATACAACAGATGTGCAATAAAATATTTTTTAAAAAGTGATAAAGACTATATGAACTCCTCCCATGCTTAATAATCAGTGTCATGGACGACAGAGATGAATCCTAAATGGCCTAAAGAATAATCAGTCTCAGGATCTATAATACAGTGGAACCCCGACTTACGAAATTAATTCGTTCCCGAGGGTCTTTTGTAAGTCGAAAATTTTCGTAAGTCGAAGCACCCATCGCGCGTTTTGACTGAGGCGATGCTGAACGATAGGCTATAGGCTGCTAACTAGAACAACAATACGTCGTTCAAGTGGAACAGCAAAGCGCAAGTACGGAAGCCAAGGGGTTGTCACATGATTTGGAAGGCATTGTGGGCATTGTAGGCTCAGCCAATCAGAGCCAGCTTATTTCGTTACTCGGGCATTTTGCTGTAACACGGGCAAAAATATTGCCGTTCAGTGCCTTCGTAACTTGAATTTTTCATGAAACGGGGGATTCGTAAGTCAGGGTTCCACTGTAATTGTAAATTGGCTACTTTGCAGATTCCACCTATTGCAGGTTATTTTTAGAACGTAGCTACCATGATAAACAAGGGACCACTGTATAGATATTTTAAGGCTGTCAAACCCCTCACTATACACTGTATACACTTTTCTCAGACAGGCATGAACATTTTCACACTTTTCTCTTGTAGAATGAAACCAAAGCTCAAACCCTGTTTTCGGGTCAAGAACATGGGAATAGAGCAGCTGCCAGAGAATTTAACATTAATGAATCAATGGTACGGAAGCAGAGGAAGCAAGAAGAATGAGCTGAGTAAAGTTTGGTTTATCTGACTGTTTTGTTTTGCTTAATGCGCCTTATAATCCGAAAAATATGTTAACTTCTACCTTCCTTTAGCATGTCCAGAAGAACAACTTTTTGTGTGCGATGGTTAGCATCTTCCTCTGCCTTTTGGGTGCTACCGCAGGTGCCTTTGACGGTGCAAAACATTTCGTGGCCATTGTTGTGTTTGTTGGGAGAAAACTTACAAACATGCAGTACAGTACTTCAGAGTCACACTGCTAGTGATCGATTAGACAAGCTGAACGCATTCTGTACTGTACAGGAGACACGGCACGAAAGAGACTGATTGACAGTGGTCTACAGCCAATCAGGACGCAGAACACAATGTGATGTAAAAAACCCAAACAAACAAAAAAAAGCATGCAAAATTGCACAAAAAAACTAATAGAAACAGCGAAGCCGCGAAAGGTGAACCGCGTTATAGCGAGGGACCACTGTATTGTAAGACCACATCAAATTCAGATGAATCCCCAAAAGTCCATGTGAAAAGTCCATTGCTAAATTCATGCATTTTTGTTGTGACTGTTATAGTGATACTTTTTCTTAGGGGTGTATGTATGTGGCAATCAGCACTGATGAGTTCACCTATCATATTTTGAAAGTATCCAACGTCCTAAATTCAGTACAAGTTTCTCACTGTAACACCAATGTGTAAAGTAACACTGTACAGAGCTTCCTGCATGGCCTCTCACAATAACCATGGCACTGTTAGCACAGGTCGAAAAAGTGGGTCAGCCTCTCTGGCCCATTTCTCAACCGGTTTAGGGTCTACCTGCAAGGCAGAAATGTCTTTGTCCCAAATGTGAAACTCTGACAAAGTTACATCTGGGATCCCTCTGGGATCGATCCCTGGCCCCTTTTTATTCCAGCTGTACTGTCATGTCATCAATGACACTCAGGCATTACACATTGCTCCCAAACATAGACTTGTGTCCTCTCCAATTCAAGTCCTAATGCTGAGCATGATGGATAATTTCTACAAGAGCTATTTATTTTAGTTCCCAAAGCTGAGCTACAGAATGCAAAAGACATAGTTTAGCTATTTATGAATAAATTATTTTCCATTTGAGGAAAAGAGTTACATACAACTTGGTATTGCAACCAGTGGGTAACTGACCAACTTTTTGTGTTACAGGGTAAAGACTAACATTGTCTTGAACCATCACGCAAACATTCTTTATTTTTCTACTACACTGGGCCTTGATGCAGACTCTCAGTTTGTCATTTAAGCCAACTTTACTCTGATTGGCTACCCCTTAGAAATATGTTTAAAAACCATGCAGTTAAAGCTTATGTTCTCACAGCAAAACTTATGAATTTGAGAGGACAATACTAAGGGCATCAATTACATCATGACGACTCAAAAGTAGAATAAAATGATCTAAAATAGAGTTTTAAAGCATGCATTTATGGACTACTTTCATATAAGCTAAAACATCATTATTTGAAACATGTTTAATACAAACAACCAGCAATGTAACATATATTGATGACAGAAAAAAGAAAATTTAAATGAAAATATATAGGAAAAGTATCATATTGATTCTAAAATAGACCCATGTTAAATTACTCTAGATATCCATGTCTAGACTGAATTTAATAAATGAATAATGACTGATGAAGAAATGACTAATGAAGGGTATGTATGTCGTACCTTTTCTGTGGAACACAGCATTGAGGAAGTCTTGAGCCTGTCTCTCCAGTCGGCTGATCCGAGACTGCTCCTGTTTGAAGTCTTCACACTCCGACAGCACGTGGCTGCCTCCACCGTTCTCCACGCTGTGCTCCTACACAGACAAACACGCAGAGACCAATGAGTGAGTAAAGGTTTGGTGTGAAAGAAACTAATACCCTCACACTACCACCACATTATGCCACTAGCATTTTTTCATTATGATTGTTTAAACATGTCCAGCTCTCAATGTCGACAATTCTCCGACAGTTCTGTGTCAACAGAAGATGGGTTGCACAGCAGGGACAAGCAGACTTCTCCATACGTTGGCCTTTTTTATTTATCTTGGCAAGCATAGTATGCATTTATATTGCATTTTCCTAGTCTTATTGACTACTGAAAATATTGCAGGGCAAGCCATACACACACACACACACACACACACACACACACACACACACACACACACACGTTTTTATTAAGATGACAATAACATAACACTACAGGGAGAAGTGGTGGCAGGACATGTCTTCACTTCCCTACTCACTCACTCACTCACTACTACTACTAATGGCTCAGCCGCTGTGGAGTAAAATTAGGATTTAAAAATTCAGTGGTTACCGGGTGATTGCATCAAATTTTTCTTATTTGACAAATGACTGCAAGTGGTTGAGCGTGTGGTAGCTTTAAATGCTGGGTGACCAAGGCAATCGAAACAACAAAGAACCGTGGTTGACTTGGGAGTGACTATCGTCACTCTCAGATTACAACATGTTTGCAAATAATTTTGCTCTAATTTAAGAGTGGCTATGTTACTGTGTGGCTGTTAAATCACCATCATGTAGCATCTACATCGCACTGAGTATTTCTTCTTCAGTCACCTTTCTCACTCACTGTATGTTAATAGACCTCTCTCCCTTGAATCATACTTGTTATTAGTCTCTGTCTCTCTTCCACAGCATGTCTTTATCCTGTCTTCCTTCTCTCACCCCAACCGGTCCCAGCAGATGGCCCCGCCCCTCTCTGAGCCTGGTTCTGCTGGAGGTTTCTTCCTATTAAAAGGGAGTTTTTCCTTCCCACTGTTGCCAAAGTGCTTGCTCATAGGGGGTCGTATGATTGTTGGGTTTTTGTCTTTATGTATTATTGTAGGGTCTACCTTACAATATAAAGCGCCTTGAGGTGACTGTTGCTTCAGAATTTATCAGTTAATTGGTGTATTCTCACAAACAGATCACATGTGCTTGACCCCATTTAGTTGTAACTGAGAGCAAACTAATTTCTAATCTTGCATGTGATCTACAAACACTGTTTTCCCCAGTCTGACTGAAGGGAGGCTCTCTTTAATCCAAACCACTAACTTTTCCAGGATATCGAGGCCTTTAGATCCTTACAGTACAATAGAGAGGAAATTTGAGTGCATGTATGCGTCTGTGTGCATGAGTGGTAGGAAACAAAGGAACTTAGATGAGAAAAGCTTTCTCCAGTCTCTGTTCTCTTTATTTTAACCCCTCAGCTCTCTTTCTGCTGGTGGTTTGCGTGGCTTCAGATCAATGAATCGATGGTTCCCGCCCACTGAAGCTCCTCTGGCATCTTGCAAACAAGCAGAGGGTAATAATGGCGAGACAGGGAGAGCACTTGAAACCCTAACACATTAATAAAAACCTGTATTTGAACATAGAAGACGAATGTAATTGAGGTGCCATGGTTTGCATTATGTGAGCGGCTAACAGTTATTGAGTATTTAGAAAATATGGTGGAAAAAATAAACCTTCTGGAAACCCTGCAAGGTTTTGTGTAATTGATTTTACTCCGATAACTGCTTCAGTTTTTTTATTCATATCTTATCTGTTACTATGCTATTACATGCACAAGTGAGCTCTGGCAACGCAGCTACTGTTAGCTACTATTAGCTACTGCTACATGGCTTCATGCGCAGAGAAAGGCAGAGGCCAATGGGGGCTCGGAGATGGTAGTGAGTGGTGGAAAAATGGGGATGTTTTTAGCAGACAGATGGTCGACCCTGGGGGTCGGACCAGGGTCAAGTTGAAAAACAAGCAACAATGTATGTCTGACAGAAGGACGCCCCCTCCTAACTTCCTTCCCTTCCTTGTTTATTCTCACATACCTTTCTTTCATACATGTGTCCACATATACATTAGGTCAACATCCCAAAAAGTACTTACCCTGAGCTAAATAGGAACAAAAAATAAAAAAATAAAACGAACAAAAACAAATGAAAAGACAAAAAGTCTGCTAATGAACACTGTAAGATAAGATAAGATAAGATAAGATAAGATAGAACTTTATTAATCCCTCGGGTGGGTTCCTCTGGGAAATTCGATTTCCAAATATATATATATATCTATATATACACACACACACATACATATATAAATAGAGAGACAAATATAAATAAAATATACGAAGGGGATAAATAGAATAAATAGGAATAAAAATAAAAATACAAGTGAATTGCACATTTCAAGTATTGAGGTCTATTGCACCGTTGACTATTAACAAAAGTATTGCACAAAAGGTATTGCACAGTGAGGTGAAGAGGCACTACAGCTTAGTTGTTCCCCCCTCCTTTGTCCTCCTGTTTCCCCTCCCTCTCCCCTCCAGAGAGGAGTTAAACAGTTTGATGGCGTGACAGGCATTAAAGCTATAAGATAATCATCTTATAGCTTATAAATTATTGTGCATATTTTAGGCTTCAGTGTCCCTCCCCCAATCAACTGCCCTCATAGAAAGGCATTCAAAAGCATATGATAATATTGATATGTTAATTAACACAACATATGTGACTCATCTCTTATTACAGCCTCCAGACTAACAAGTCGTTTCTACTTTCTTCTGATATTTAAAAAAGAATTTTTCTTTTCATCCACATCACCCCTTACGGTGTTTATAATGGCGACTGTGGTGATAAGAGAGCGGAGGCCACATGCAACAAGGGAGCCCATTTGGAATCATCCAGAGACTGTTGAGGGCCCCGTAGCATCCTTGCTCTTTTTGTTCCTCATTTTTAAGTGCAGCGGAGGGCGGTAACAATGAATGGCCGTAAAACACGAAGGCCTTCTGCACAGCAGAATGAGCAGAACCACGATGCTTGCATTTGTATATATTAAATAGAAGCTTGTCCAATAAACTCATTATTATTCTGTTCAGGATGCTTTTTGTTGGGCTAAGAAACTGTGAGGGTGTACCAGCATCTAGGCTGCTGTGGGAGACCAACTAATTTACAATCATGTCAGCATCCTCCTCCTCCTTCCACACACACACACTCACTCACCTCCAAATCATTATGTCACAGTCCTTTTATAGGCTAAATTGGGGTCAAGACCACGGATGGTTAAACAACACAAATAACAAGTAGTGCACCAGGAGGAGGAGAGAGACAAAGATGTGGTATTTTTCAATAGAAAACTTAAAACTGGCAGTGAACTAAAATACAGAACACGTGGACAAAGAAAATGAGCTGCTTCATGAAAGTAACATACAGTAAGTGCTGTATCAGGCAGAGAGCAGTATTCACCTCTGTTAGCGACAATGTTAGCGAGGAAATAGCTAATTGAAACGCACATCATGTTTTATTTTTTTTAAATTTGTACAACACTGCAGTGAAACATTCCCCTTCTCCACACTCACAGCACGCTTTCAGTGGAACATGTTGTTATACATTATTCAAGGCCTTTACATCTTATTTGTAAGCCTTAGATAATAAAAGTGTGTTCTAATACACATCTTATATTGAGGGCCGTTTAAAAATGTAAACGTTTTTTTCCTTTGCAATTATTAAGTTGGGTGCAGGGATGGTGGTGTGGTTTGCCTCACAGCAAGAAGACCCTGGGTTGAAACCCAGTGAGTTGGGGTTCTCTACAGGTACTCTGGCTTCCTCCCACAGTCCGAAGAAATGCATGGGGTTAGGTTACTTGGTGACCTAACCCCCATGTGTAAATGTAGCCGTCTAGCTCTATAACACCTGTCCAGGATGTATCCTGCCTCTCACACTATGACTGCTGGGATAGTCTCCAGCATCCCTTTGACTCTTAATTGGATATGTGGAAGAGAAAGGGTGGGTATTAAGTTATCTATTTGTATCTTGCTCTCGTAACTAATAATTAATGTGGTTAATTCCCATTAACCACATTTATGAAAACAACTAAAAACTTAAAAAAATGTTTTCCTTTGCACTCAAAGTATGAAATAAATAAACCCAGCTATGCCACAGCACAATTACACAGTTAAACATTATAAAATGTAGCCCCCACCCATCACCCCCCATATTCTGTAGTCTGCTTATTCTTTGAAACAAATTGTTCAATTGAGTGTGCTGCTAAAAAGCTAACATTAGTTTATTCAGGTGAAAACAAAACCTAATGTAACTCCATATTATATAAAAAAAAACCCTGCTCCATTTACATCAGGCACCTTCGTGTTGTGAGGTAAAAGTGATACCACCCAGCAGCTTCTGAAGAGTTGTGAAATCACAGCCATGTAATTAGAATGAGAGGGTCTTATCTAAAAGGGAGACTGAACTGCACCTACCTTGACTTTCTCACGTCTTAAGCAGCAGAAGAGACAGTTTTCATCAAAGGACCAGTCAGACACCTCCTCTGGCTCGCAGTCTACATGACAGAAAGTATGCAATTAATGACTAACTCAAACTCCCATAATGCTCAGGATCTCATAAGTTGACTGATGTGCTACCCGGGAGCAGAATCTGTTAGTGTAACAGTAGAAACAAAGAGCAAAACAACGTGGTGAAGGTTTATTGTGTGTTTTACTTGATTTGCGAGGCACTACTACAATTATTCAGTTTGAATATCCAGGTGCAGATCATTAGTGAGGTGTATATGAATCGAGGGAGAAATCCAGACTGATAAGCGGAGAGAGACTGACAGCTCAGGGACCACCACCCAGATCAACAACAGCAATAAAGTGATTCACTTTTAATTACAGTGACCGACTAAATTCCAGCGATTCAGTCCACAAGCATGCTGTGTAAAAATGAACCACACCTGTGACTGACAGATAAGCTCAATCAGGTATCAGGCACATTATTGCCTTAAACCTCCAAAAGCAGCGTGGACGTCTTTGTGCATATATCTGGATCAGTTTGAGAGATTCACGCCCTGAAGCCGTCTTCACAAAGAATGTCCAATTTCCAAAACTGATTTCTCTTAAATGTGTTTTTCTGGATGACAAAGTTCACTGGTGTCTCCTTGTAGTTTTATGAGCTTCATATCATTAAGCCAAAAATCCTGACAGACTCTCTGCCTCTGCAGGTGTTTTACTCTGCTCTAAATTCACATTTCAAAAGAGAATGTAACTGATCAAATACACACGAGCATTGTGGGCAATTAAGAGAACCACAAAATCACATTTAAAGCAAATCTGAGCAGCTAAAGATATATTTCTACACTTGTATAGAAATATAATGCATTTCTCTACTATAAATGCAAATGTGTCAGCACAATAATTTATGTTTACAGAAAATTCTGGTTGCAAAAATGGCGACGTGTGTAAACACTCTTATATTTATACAGAACAAATTAGCTGCATGTTACTATTACTTTATAATGAATTATTTGCTGTTGGAGGCTTGACTAGTTTTACTTTTTGTTGTTGTTGTTTTGTTGTTCTGTGCACAGAATGGGCAGATATTACTGGGTGTGTGGTTCTGATCTCATCTCAGGCTGATGAAGAGGTGGAAGCTGAAATCAAAATATCAAGTTTTGTAATTTTAAACATGTATGACATAAACCATAAAAGCTCCATATAATCCAATTAAAAACAACAACAACCTCTGATCAGTGGTTTCTCATATCAATAATAATCCTGTGATTGTCCTCTTATGATTAAATGATGATTGATTTAGATGATGTCAGCAGCAGAAATACATTTTTACCAACATAGCACCTTCTGAGCTGAGGACACTGGCTACAGCTGAGCTGTTGCCATGGTATTACACCTCCATTTAAAACCATATATATATATATATAGGAGGGAAAAGGAGGGACGAGTCAGCTCCACAGAGAGACAGAACAATATCAGAACATCCTGTGAACATGAAGTGTGTGCCAATTCAAAACTTCCCATCTCCAAAATGACACCTTTTCAGCAACTAAGCAAACACGCTGAATCTCAGGTGAAAGTGCTTCACAAAGTGTTACGCCGTGAGAATTTATTCCTTAAACTGTGAAAATCTGATAAATGTAAGGTGTATGATGTTCATTTTAACATCACACAGGGATGCCTGCAGTTCTGCTGTGATATATCTGTAGCACAAACTGCTTTGCTTTAATGCATTTGTTTCCATATGTATAGGAATGCCCTCGGTCTCATCAAACAACTCGATATTTCTTGTTCTTGATTCATTTGGGTTTTTTTTCTTCTCGCGTCACTATTACCCAGTCATTTCAAGACATAAAGCAGTAAAATCTCTGTTTTTATCTAATTTCCTTTATTGTGCAGTATTGTCCTTAAAGAAAGAAAAAAACCTTCATCTTTTGCAATTTTAGAAAAATAGCAGGATTGAACTGCCTGATTTATTTAGGTCCAAATGAAGAGCAACATTTAAAAACAAAAACAAATCAAAAAACAGTAGAATATTAAAAAAATATGTTGATGCTCATCTTTACTGCTGCATTTAACACATGCAGAAATGTAAATATATACAGTCCACTCTGACATAATAAAGAAACCATTTGTACATGACCTGAAGCCATGTTCAGCAATTCTACCCTGTCCCGTCTTGTTACTGTGATGACCCCTCCCCACTCTGTTTGTTCGTGTTTCTGTGTGGGAGGAGGGCAAAGTAGTAGAGGTGGGTCCATAGGGGAGCCACACCTGGCACCGCTCCAGTGACTGCTTTATCAGAGGGCCGGGTTTGCACAATCCATCTCTCTTCTCCATTTGTTGGGTTTATGGCTTGCATGCATTTCCACTCATCCTTGCACTCTTTACACTGCTGATACAGATAATCTACATTTTATTCACAGTAAGGTCAATTTGATTAAAGGAATCGTATTTATTTCAATTTCCTTCTTTGTGTCGACTGTGAGCTGGCATACGTGCTGGGAATAGATGTTTCTGCAACAAGCTAATATCGGCAACTGTGTCCATCCATGCCTTTAACTTTCTATCTTTTTTTTTTCTTTTTCCTTGTTTGCCATTTATGAGCATGAAAAGAATAATAAATGAAAGAAAGGAAAATCTTTATATTTATATGGATATTTACAGGATACCTTTGTTCTGAACAAGGAATTTAATAATCCCAAACATGAAAAACAATAATATTTGAGCTATAAATGTGAATATATTATTAACTTGTATTTTTTTTTTCACATTTATAGTTTGACAATAACTGAAAAACAAAGCAGGGCAAATAAGGCATGAAAACAGAGCACACGAGGGCAAGGCGGGCAATGGCAAGTGACAAGCAGATGACATTCCAGGAGTTTTTGTTTGTTTCTTTGTGCCATACCATGACCTTCCATTACTTTGTAAGATTAGAAAATCAATAATCCAATTTGTTTGAGTTGTATAATCCCTTACAGTGAACATCAAGTCTGCAATCAGTTTTGTAAAAGCTATATTATTTGTTTTGAGGCGACGCAAAGCACTCCCTTTGCACTTGATGCCTCGGTGTAATCGATTACAAAGAAGGTTTAAAAATGGATTTTCACGCTGCGCTGTACTGAACAAGACAACAGGCTGCCAAAAATGAAATATCTGAAGATGAAAATATAACCAATAGGATTTGGAGTTAAAGAGTAACTAAATCCCAACCGCTGCTTTTCTGTCCCCTCTGGCTAACAGTTTAATCTGCTTCACCTCGCGATCACACCCTACAGCAGAGTAAGACACACAAGTAAGATCCGGTCAGGAGGAACACCAGCATGCTTCTTTAAGAAGAACCTGTCCAAATCCTATAAATAGGGTCTGCTAGTTTTCCCCTTTTTTAAAGTGTGTGTGCAGATATGTGCCTGAACTCTCCAGCTTCCCATCATTTTCCTGCGAGACGTGCAGACGATTCAGCTACTACTCTCTCGGTTTCTTTGTGCATCTCTGTCTCCGGGGCGGGAATGAAAAAGGTCAAAGGTGAGCTGTGCTTGAACCCCGTGGTTGTGCCACTTACAGTATCCCTGGGAATGCGCCAATTAAGCTCCAGTCCCACAGCTAGCTTAACCCCCACCCCACCCTAACAGTATTCAAGGTATTTGTGAGTGTGTGCAAGTAGTAAACAAAAAGGCGATACAGGCACAGTTTAGAGGAAGCTTTCAGTGTGTGTGTGTGTGTGTGTG
>NW_024582630.1:330263-350688 GCF_018398535.1 Haplochromis burtoni
GGGGCCTTGCTCAGCTCTCGGCTTGTTTACATGCACATAATCAGCTCAGCATACCTGAGCCTGAGCAGCCTGCTTTCGTAAACGTGAAAACTGAGAAAATGCAGGTTTCTTTGAGATTAAGAGATACACGGTTTCCAAGCTACCGCAGATGTGATTTCTCTGTAATGTACATCTATGCTGTTTAACGTGAGCTTGTATATCTTTGCATATCTTAGTGTATGCCCCTCAGCACCCTGCATAATTATGTTTATATGTTTGGTTTTGTGGACAAGATTACAGCGAACCACTGACCAAAAAACAGGAAAAAAACATGGAAGCTATCGGCAACTATTGCAATCATCAGACTTCAGCTTCACTTGCTCTGAATCACGTAGCAGCGCCTTCTTTCTTAACAGACCTTTAACATTTCTGACATTTTGATCGCAGGCTGAGAAAGTTTTCTGCGCCCACAGGACTCAAATCAGTAAATATATAACTCTAAATTGAGAGCTGGCTGACTTCAGCTTTAAACAGAAAGTCTGGGAAACACAAAGGAGGGTGAGGGCCCTTTGAGGGAAAAGAATTCATGAGACAGCATTTTGTTTGGGTTTTTTTTCCTCTTCAAGTCACAAAGATTAACTTTTGCTAGGCGTTTGTGTTTTTACGTGAGGGAGGCTTCACTGCTGCCTAATGTGCCAGCTTTACTTGGGAGACAATGTATATATGTGTGTATGTCTGCGCACGAGTGTAACGCATGATTGAAAATGACATGCCCGAAATATTCCAAAAATGCTTTAAGTTGGTGGGGGATGGGTCACATGACACCAGAACGCCATGTTGACCTTGTTTTTTCTGAGAGTGCATGTGAGAGAGTGAGCGGGGCAGCCTTCCTTCGCTTTAGTCACGTGATATTTATGAGAACATGTAACAATTGGGTTTTGCTGATGTAAAAACTCATTTTGTAATTCCTATAAGTACTGTGAGTGTTGTGCATGGGGGAAGAGGCACAGATGATAGAATACCTGAATGCAAACACACCATCTGTGTTTATGGCATCCTGAGTTTCAGAATGTGAATGAAAGCAGTCATCACACAGACAATGCTGTGCAACCACAAATATACTTCATAAATTTACATATGCACTGGGGTTCACCAGTTTGGATGACAGACTGGGGAACCAGCATATGATTGAGCGCTGGAAAATGTGTACACTGTGATTGTTTAACGCTTCTTCCACTAAAGCAGGGGTGTCAAACTCCAGGCCTCGAGGGCCGGTGGCCTGCAGGTTTTAGATGTCACCCTGGGTCAACAGACCTGAATCAAATGATTAGTTCATTACTGGGCCTCTGGAGAACTTCAAGACATGTTGAGGAGGTAATTTAGCCATTTAAATCAGCTGTGATGGATCAAGGACACATCTAAAGGCTGCAGGACACCGGCCCTCGAGGCCTGGAGTTCAACACCTGTACACTCAAGGCAGGTCTGAAGGAAAAAGGTGGTCAAACCTAGTGCTAGTAAAGCATACCTAATAAAATGGCATTTAATTCTTTGTGGCATAGATTCGACAAGGTGCCGGAAAGATTCCTCAGATGTTTTGGTCCACCTTGACTTGACAGCATGACACAGATCTGCAGATCTATTGGTTGCACATCCGTGATGCAAATATCCAATATTACCAGATCCCAAAGGGGCTCTACTGTAGTTCTGATCATTCAACTAACTGGTTTTAGATTATGTGAGCTATGTGACATGGTGCTTTATTATTATAAGCAGACATCAGGACATAAAGGGACAGACATGGTGAGAAATACATTCATGTAGACTGTGGCCTTTAAATGATGCTCAGCTGGTAGTAATACATGTGAATAAAAAAATCAACATACAGATAAAGATAAAGACAATGGCTCTGCTGTAACTTGGGCTATATTTATATGCAAAGTGATCACTCAGGGAAAAAGCAACAGAAGATGCTGCGCTGCTCTCTGGAACTCTCTGAGGCCTTGCTAATCACTCACCAAATAAGCACAGCAAAGAGGGAGGGCTGTTCTTGTGTCTGTAGTTTTTCTACTCTCCTTTTTTTTGATGGATTCATTTGGGAAAAAGAGATTGTGCCAAAGGGATATAAACAATAGCTAAATCTTCTAACAAAATTTGAAGAGGCGAATATTTGAATATTCTACAACTAAAAGCATCTAAGATGACAGAAGAAAAATCACATAAAGGTTCAAGTAAAGGTCAAAAGACCTGGCATGTTGGATTTTATGAAAAAGAGGAATGACTGCATACACCATAATATTATTTTTATATTTTAATACAGATGTGCAGATTCACATTCAAGTCAGCAGGTAACATGAAGACACATCTGCAGGGTGGTGCTGATCTGTGACATCAGCTGTGTGACTCAGACCGAGCCCTGTTTCTGCTGCTCGTGCTCTCACCGTGAATGCAGTCGTAGCAGATGCATTTAAGTCACTATTTTTTTGCACTGTATTTAGCCGTTTACCAGCTCCTCTAGCATCAGACCATTAGAGAGCAGTGAGAGCCTCATTACCAGAGAAACCATCAAGCTCAGCTGGTCCAGGCTGCCAGTTTTTGTCCTTCTCCAGCTCTGTTTAGTGACATCTGGCCTGTATAAATTAAAGGCTATTGTATGAATTAATCATATTGTTTTGTATTCTAAATGCTTTCTGCAGCAGCGTCACTTCTGTAGGCAATAAATGTTTTCAAGTCAGATCAATGGGGAGATGCTGTGTCGCTCATTGTCATGTCAGTATATATTTATTGAAGGTCCACAGTGTCTCTCACGCTGAATAACACTAAGCTAAATTGAGAGCTGAGCTCCTGCTGTATGTACATGTCTATTGTTTTTTTTTTAAACAGAAATATGTAAAAGCTCTCCAGAGCACAAGATGAAAATGACTTTAGTCCTTCCAAACAACATTGTCACTGATAAAAAAAGATTTATTTTATTTTTCTCTCAATAAATATCCATTTTGTTGTTTTGTTTATTTCATTTTATTAAAGTTCCCATTTTTTCCCCTCACAGTTTCATCACGTGTGTGTTACTTGGTACGTCAGCTGCCAAAGACTCGGTAGGACAGACTGCCATTTGCGTTGCTAACTATGGTCGGTGCGTTTGTATACAGTTGTATTTGCAAATGCTGATTTGTTTGTTTTGCATGTTTACCTTGGAAAAGGGTGATGTCTTTGACTAGTCCCGGCCCAAACAAGCCTTCCAAGATGCTTTCAAAGCCTGTGAAAGACAGACAAGATGTGACGTTAATGCCAGCTGACACAGTTCCCATCGAAACAACTAATGGCAGCGACCAAAAATACAGCTGCGTGGAATAAAACAATCGTTCTTTTAAGGAGGAAATGTGATGACAACGTGCTTTTCTCCTGGGATAGATTTCTGCTGATGCACAAAAGAAAGAAAAAGCGATATAATAATAAATGTGGGAAAAAAAACTATTTAAATGAAAATGTAAAGATTTAGGAATATATTATTTTATGTGTGCGTATACAAATATGAAAATATATTTGTATACGCACACACACAGAATGATGTTAGAGCACAAAAACAAAGGCCTTTCGGTCACACAAAGAGTTAAATATCTACAAAGATAAGGCTCAGTGAGCACTTATTACATATACACACACAATAAAAAGAAAAGACACACACACACAAACACACACACTTTCTTTCTAGCTCTTAAAGCAAATGAGCGATTTACCTCTAATACACCAAGCTAATGTCACTCACTTTTTATTAACTGTAAATACCCCCGATGTGGTGTTGCCAAGCAACAGCACACAAAAAAACCCATAAATACGTATTGTAATTTTCAACCTGACCACCCCCCACCACCACCTCCACCTTTCTTCTCTCTTTCCTCCCCCCAACCCATCCTCCACTAAATGGAAACAGAGGCAGACGGAGAGAAACGGAGACAAAGACATATGTGTGTTTAAATGTGTGTGCATTTTGAGCAGGGGATGGAAGGGTTGGAGGGGTGCGTGCAGGAGACGCTGCACGCACTCACACAGTTCAAGTGTGGCCACTTCGCTCGGTGCTGAAGATGACAGTCTGAGGCCATGCTTCTTTACTCGCAGGAATAGCAGAGACTGAAAAACCAGAGCCTGCATGGAAATGTATTTCTGTTATAAAATCATTACAGTCAGCAGCAACACTTCAGCTCCCACAGCACCAACACTATAAGCAACCAATATAGGAAAGAGGTCAAAGATTCAAGGATTGCAGCTGCATTTTATAGGTTTCAATCCAATGTGGAAGAAACGCAGTTGGAATGAATCTGGTTTGATTTTGCTCTTATTTTTGTTTTGCCGTAATTAATACACAACACGAGACAGCTGGTTTTCAACTTCTAGACTATCTGAGCACACTGGTTTCAAACTGTGACTGCAACAATAGCGGTCAGTTTTAATCTGACGGTGTATCTATCAAACACTGTATTTATTTCCAGATGCTTTTCAAGTACCTTTTTTTTCATTTTCACCATGAAAATTTGACTTTATACGCTTGGTTTTAAAACAATGAGCACATTACTGATTATGCGCTTAGACGTGCAGGAACACCCACACGGTAAGTCACACTGAAAAAAGTGTGTGAAATGGTGTGTGTTTGTGAAAGAGATACAGAAAGAAATCCCTCATTATCTGTCCCTTACTCTCCAGGCTTGTGTTGGCCTACAGCCAGATACAAATGAACTTGTGCGTATGTTTTAATTTCCAGAAACATCTGCCATGTGGTGACACAACAACACATACAGAAATATTACTCAAGACGTTTGTCTGGCAAAATCCAGCTCAGGTTGAGTTTAAAATTAAATAACATGATAACTACTGCAACAACTCCAGCATCATCTATTTAACAGGTCCTCCCTTATCGATTAATACACAGCTACTTTATATAATCTATATAGATTACAGCACTAGATTAGAAACAATTCAAGTAGCATCAAACCAAATGTGTTCAATTTTTAAGTTAATATTTTTAATGAAGTTAATATTTTATAGTTGCTATTCACATGGATGGTATTGATTAAACCTATTGTGATGGGTACTTTTTTATATTTTGCAAAACATGTTGTATGAAAACACATCCACCTACCCAGCTTACCACACACACATCACAGTTCCCTTAAACCTGCACATGCAAAATTCATGCAACCAACAAAGACGGCTTTGATAACAAAAAACAGAAGCTTCAAAGAATTTTCAAAAGCTTCAATTTTTTCTCCTTCCTCTCCAGCTGGCAATGTGCGCAGAAACACAGCTCTCCTTTCAAGCTGGGGGGATATAATTAGGGTTGCAGCGCTGCATGAGAAATCAGCGCTGAAAGTCAAAATTACTGAGCTGCTGCTCTATTTGGCCCATAAGACGGTGAGTGTTTAAAAGGTACAGTCAGCCGCAAACGCTTCTCCGACAGAAGCCCGGGTAGAGTAGAAGATGACTCCCCCGAAGGCCAAAGCCATGATTGGACACATGAGATTGGGGATGTGATTGGACAAAATGAGATTAGGGGCTGTGATTGGCTAGATGAGATAACGGTGACAAAGTCTCTTGAGCCACTGGCAAAAAGCTCCAGAAATGTAGGTCAGTTAGTGAACACACACACTGCTGGTCCAAAAGCAGTCACACATGACTTAGTAGAAAGAGACCACACACACAGACACACACACACACACACACTATGGCATCCGGGACTGTGTCATTGTGTTATGCAAAAATACATGTGAATATAAACTCTCTTCCTCTTTCTCTCGCACACAAATCTTTAAAATCTCCACTGTGCCACTTCATTTCACTTCACTGTACAGCAGCACAGCTGAGAGGAGCATGACCAAAACTGAGGCACATACACAAAAATGCACACATGCACAGAATCAGCAGACATCAAGCTGAACGGTGTGCATTTCGTGCACATGACGAGCAATTGTGGCAAATATGTGAACAAATGATCGATGCAGTGAATCACGGTGAAGCTGCTGCACATGCAGGGTATAACACACACAGCACTTTAACGATAAAGAAGAAGTGGATGATGTAGACATACATGCTCAACAACTTTACACTAGGAGCCATTATTTTTTTAATTAAAGCTTTGGCATTTTATGGTATGTTTACGAGTTAATGAAAGCGGACAGAAAATATGATAACCCCACACTCTATATAATAGATGGATGTAGCCACATAATGCCTGCCACCATTTTGGAATCTTGGAGCTAAAAGCTGCCATATTTAGACTAGAAGATGCTAATCAACTAATGCTAGCAAGCTTCGTTAGCTGCAAGTTATTATGAAGGCTGGAAACTCTGCAGAGACCAAAGCTTTTGTTCGTAACAGACAGACTTCCTCAAGGCTGAAAGGAGGCTCACTTTGGGTTATTAGATGAACTGCAGTTTTGGCATTCATTCACTAATGTTTCTGCTTGGCGTTAACCAGATTTGGACCTTTTAAAAAAAAAAAAATTGTGTGGATATATCTCTTAGGAAAACACCATCAACATCAGATTGGTAAAAGTCTGCCTCTCGGTGCTCTCACAGCGCTGCTTTGTATTTGTCAAGAGCAATGAAGCAACTAAAAAATTCACTCAGGGTGTGCTTGTCAAATCAAAGCACACCCAAACGTGTAAAGAAACAACATCTCTCAAATTTCCAACAGCCAAAAGGAAAAAAATGAACATGACCCTGAAGGAAGTAGTGCAATCAATCTGAGCAGGAAGCAGAGAGGGGAGCAAACAGGGATTGGGTTAAGCAGCACAGAGGAACCAACGCTTGACTTTCTTGTGACCACTGGATGCACGCTATATATAGTTCTGTATGAACATTAATAATTCATTGTGACCAAAGCCTTTAGAATAAGGCCCCTTGCCTGGTCCTGATCAAATCAATACCTAATTAACCCTAACAGCAGTAAGGAGTGCAGGTATGTGGTCTCCTAGAACTGTTTATAGCTGAAAGCCTGGCTGTAATAGAGAGGGTTAGGGAGGAGGAGAGATTGATATGGTTTAATAAAAAAAGGAAACATGAATAATATCACACAGTTTCAGACAATCTTTCCAGGAGACATTAATTGTGGTGTTGTAGGGTTGACATTTACAAAAGTTACAAAAAAACGGTCCTGGTAGAAATCCTTAATCCAAGTCGAATAAATCCAGGGTCATGAAAATGAGACAATACATGGGAGTGCAAACTGGAGGGAATAACTGAGCATCATTTACTCCTCCTAACACTCTAATAAGCTAGGGTTTCAAGTTCTTTACAGTTTTTTTTATCCCTGCAAGGTCATTACATCCAAACCTTAACCCTATAAAATCAGAATATGTCCTTTCCGCCCTTAAATCTTAGCAAGAACAAGAACAAGGAAAATAATCTTTCTAACTGACACATATTTTAAACCATTTCAGTTGTTTTGACTTGGACCTTCAGTATTTAACCCTTTAAAACCTGCAACATGAAATAACTGCCAGAAATCTTTAATTATTTGATAATGGAGTGTTTGTTGAACCTTTAGGCAAAATATATAAAAGATATATTATTTTTAATCTGCATATATGAGTTTTAATTTGTATCACATTTACAATTTAGTCATTAAAAATCTATCATGCAATTCATATCGTTTTTTGAGGGTAAAAGAGAAGTATCAAAAACTCATAAAAACGCATGTATTAAATATGCTTGGCTTTAATTTTTGGCCTCTAAATACATATCCAACACTCTTTGATGATAACCTGTTGACACCTGTAAAATAAACGTACAGAAGTCAATCTGTGAGAATTATTCTGACGAGGCCGTCTTCAGTCACGCTGATCCTGTTCTCTGGAACAAGCTGCTTGATGATTCAAAGTCCATGACAACTGTTACTCTCAAAAACTTCCATATTCTCCCACACCTGTAGCTAATCGCTGTGTGTGTGTGTGTGTGTGTGTGTGTGTGTGTGTGCGTGTGTGTGCGTCGCTGTATGTAGACACGTACTGCATTTCTTTGTGGCTTTTATTGCCGTGTAACATGTTTGACGTATTCTGCTTTATTAATTCAGATTTTACTTTTCACTCACGCCTATTTTTATGTTGCCTCATATTTGTTTCTTTTTCTGTTTATGCCTATATTTTCAATTTTTTTGTTTTCCACTGTAAATCAGTCTTACTTTACAGATAATAAAAGGTGATATATAAATACAATTTCTATTCCACATATAGCTGATGGAAATGCAAAGTGTTATTAAAAACAACATGAAGTGTGGCTAACCCAGTACTCTCTGAGACGCACCAAACTCCGGGCACTTTTCTCTATTTGTTATAAGCAGCCAGCATTATTTCAGACCTCTAAGGCAAGAAACAGAAGTGACTACCATTAGTAGTAAAAGAAAATCCTGAATTACACATGAGGTGGTAAATACATTACAGAGGGTTACCTATGAAATCAGGGCCCACAGTGGCCATTACAGCCACAAACTGTCAGTTTAAAGTGTTGTTCAAGGTCCTAAGAAGCAAGTTTAAGTAAAGCAGTAACTACTACACAGAGCTGTTACAATCATCTTTTTTAGTTCAGCAAAACCTGAGTATTAGTTAGTGGACAAGACAGCTAGCCAGAACGCAACCGTCCACATTGGGCGGATGGTGATTGGCATGCCTATTTAAGTTAGATATTATTATTTTGTTAAAAAATAAAGTTGCAATAATGATTACAAAAATGTCTTGAAAAAATGAAGAAAAAAAGCTTTGTCTGATCAGCGCAGTGCAGCAGAGCTCTGGTGTTTATGATCTCTGCCCTCTTGAATATAGCTGTTCTAAATAGCAGCAGCAATTTAAACAGAGACTGGTGTTTAACGGTAAAAATAACATCATTCTCTGTGACATTATTCTCTGTCATTCTTTGCACTTTGACCCTGATTAAAACATATCATCTGCCAGCGATAATGTGAGGACGCACGGATTTGGAATGACACAGGAGCATCACATTATAAGTTAACGAGCAGAACCTCTGAATTTACTGCAAGAATAACCTGTTGTTCCAGATTTATCACCTATGTGAGGGTGGCCATTTTTCACACACCACCCCAAAAGATTCAAAACATCAAATCCGAGATTTTAGACATTTATTATTTCAGTTTTCAGTTGATTTTACACATTTGCTTTCTGTTTCAGATTAGAGGCACTAGGATAAGTTCACTAGCCAGTCTAAAATAAAAAGGTCAAACATACAGTCAGATTATTACAAGTAACTAAGCACTAATTCTACACTTACATTTATCAGGTAGCAACAACCACAGCTTGAAAGGGATTTGTTCTTGTTCTATTCTATACTGAACGCACAGTTTTCTAACATACTACAGCTTGATAAGCCAAAACAAAATAAAGAGAGGCTGAAAAATAAAACAAAACAAAAATTAGCAATAAAAAAAGAAGAGTGTAGTTGCTGCTGTGCAGTCAAATATACCATAAAAGTATTTTATTTTGAAATTAAACTGGTGGCCACAAGAATAATTAAAATATATAGGAGCTATTAGGATGTAGCTGTAAGTAATTAGTATGAAAACTTTCCTGCTAATAAATTAAGTTTGTATATTTTTTATGAACTGCGTTTTGCTACTGTTGGTGTTTTTCTTTGTGCGCTCATATAAAATGTACAGTTTTGGCCTTGGTAGCTATTGAAATTTAAAAGAAAATAAAAGCTTTTCTGTCTTTTGTTTTTTAATATGAGCTTCACAGCAATGTCGCCCCTAGGATCAGCTGTCTACTTTGACTGGATGATGCCTGAATGACTGCTCCAAAGAAATACATTTCTGTTTGACCTTGCCACAGAGTCTAAATGAAGACTGAGCATCTGATTTCAAGGCTGCAGATGACACACAAGTAAGAAAGGATGCTTTAATGAGGCACTATATTATAGTTTTCCTCTCTAACAAAAAGAAAAAATTGGGATTAATATCACTGTCACCAGCACGGCTGTGCAGCTGCTTTAGCATGCTCAGACTGTTTAGTGTGTTTGATTACATATGTAGAGGATGACGTTTTGTAAATTGAAAGCAAACCTTTATGAGGATGTAGAAATGTTAATGTAGGATTAGTGGTAGTTAGAACCAGGTCAGCTGACTTTCAACTGTTCACTTACTGAAGGGGCTTCACTGTATATGCTCAGTCTTACGAAAATAGTCTTACTTTTTTGTATTTTAGGATTTAAATACCATTAGTATGCAAATTCTGCAATATCTGATTTTAAAAAAAAGAGTCAGTGAGCATGGCAAAATCTTTTACAAATATGGCGTCAAAGGGAGAAGAAAATATAAGATCAACGAGTCATAAGAATGTGAAGATTTTTAAAAGAAATCATTTTAGATCATAAACTCATGGTTTTAAAAAAAAGACCAGCGCTGGATTGCTGTTCACAAATTAAACATTCTTGCAAAGTGAGAAGTCTTTTGAAACACGGAAAATCTAATGACAAAAAGAACTGTGAGACAAAATATCACAGCCGAGGGGAAAAAAACATGAAATCCTTTCTTCTCTGTGGGAGAACTAATTTCAGCGGAACAATTGAAGCGTTTAGTGCTTCTCTGTGCGAGAACAAATACAAATATAAAAGCGTGTTTACTAAGAGTCACAACCACCGCCGGCACGTTGTATGTATATGCATATACATGCAGCGTGTGCATGCATGTTTGCGCATGTGTGGGTGTGTGTGCAGGAGACTGAAGACGAGTATGAATAAAGCAAATATGAGCAACGACTGGCCAAAGGCGTGGTCAAACAGAGTGTCAAACAAACTGTTAGAGAAAACAAGGAAGAACGCAGCCTAAACATAGTGTGCCGATTCAATCTGACGGCTTCTCAGCAAACTAAATCCCTAATCTCATCTCATCTCATTTCTCTGAAGTATCCGGTGATGAGCTGAAAGGAGGCTGATGTGCGCTGGCAGCTATTTTTGTGACTAACACACCAGAACTACTGCACACACGTACACACGCTTGTTAACGCAGCAGGAACGCTACAAAAGCAACTTAAGTCCGCTGGTGTCTCATAAGAAGGTGACTCAACACAACAATGCACTGTACCACAACATGAACCATACTTTGGCTTCGGTGCTTTGACTGTATCCTCTGAATGTGCCCACAGCTTTGGGAAAGAAAGGAGAACAAAAACTAGGTCGAGCTCTCGGATTGGTTGACAAATCACCCCCTGCCGCAAAACAACAAACGACCGAACAAGAGCAGTGAAATTAGTCTCCTCCCCTAATGCACAGACAAATATGCCGAGTGCATATGCACAGCTGACTCTGAACATGCAAACGATTGGTCAAGGCAAATTTGGCTCCCTGTCTCCCCACAATGCAGTGGGGCAGGCTTGGGCTCAGATGGGTGTGGTGAGGCTGCTCCAAATCTGTGCTCCCTTTTTTGTTCTCTTTGCTCATTTCTGCCGCTGAGCGAACGTCTCAGTGGGAGGAAAGAAAAATTCCAATTACTTCTCTAACTATCTAATTATTTCATTATGTGGTGGTGAGCAGGAAGGAGGATGAAGATGTCTCTCTGTGTTTCCTTTCATCTTCAGCTGATGACACCTGAAACTATTACCTCTGTGCCCAGTCCCTCTGCTATGGTTTCTAGTCACGCTGTCAAGTATTTATAGCCACTTTTGTCATCTTCAGTTTTCTTGACCTCCAACACAAACATTCAACACTTCTTGAATTTTAGCTCTTCTGGCTTTGCATATTTGCCCCGAGAGTGCGAAAAAAGTGAGAAGAAAGGGAAGTGCAGGCGTATGATGCCACATATGAAAGTGCTAACAAGAAGCTAATTGAAAACAATTAAAGAAGAAATGGGGAATTTATGGACTATGTAAGGCAGGGCCTCTTGGGGGGGAAGCAGATAGTGGTGATTACTGATGTATTAAAGAATGGGACTGGTACTGTGTGTTTCCTTTTGTTTTCTGCCAATTACTTTGTCTGCTAACGTGATAAACTGTGGAGGGTGTGAAGGAGCAGAAGATGAGTGGACTCTGAGGAAAAACAGAGTCGACTGATGCCGAACAGGAAGGTGTGAGTTTTTAATATTTCTGATCATTTACATTTTAGAATTTGAACAATTAACACCACTATTATATATCTTAGATTTAACCCCTAGAGAAACATACTCTGTGAGCAAGAGCCTGGCAACAGTGGGAGAGAAATAGTCTTAACAGAAACCTCCAGCCATGGACTTTGCTCCAGAAGTCTTTTAGTTTATCTGTTTGCAACCGCTTTACATAGTGCCATCTTCTTTCTCAAAGAAAACATCTTACTAACAGCAGCCCTTCCAGCTCTTTGTACAGTCTTTTTTGTAATTCGAATGTTATGAACTTTAGCTTTTAAATGCTAACTGAGGCCTGACTGTGAGATGCAGACTCATTGCACTGACCTTGGGGTGAATTTGAAGTGTCCATTTCTGGTGAGACCATCAGCTGATCATTTGATGAGCAGTATGAGGATACTTAATTTTTCATAAGACTTTATAAAATCCTTTCAAAGTTTTCTTTTCCACGTGATTGTAGTCAGTGCATTCACACTTGGCCAGTTTGACTCTATGGAAAACTACAGAACTACAGAATCAGATTGAATACATATACCTCATCTTCTTGTTAAATGCTGCCGTTTTTACTCACAAGCTCAAAATCTATTAGTTGTCCCTGGTACAAGATTGAAACCTAGTGGGAACACAGCCTTTCACAGTCTTTGACACCAAGGCTCTGGAACAGCTTACCACTCTAGCTCCGTTTAGCAGACTCTCCTTTAACCTCCTAAGACCCAAACTCTTCCACGGCATGTATTTTTAATTTCTCTTTGATATTTGGACTGATTGGGACCTGATGAATGTAAAAACAAAGAATCACCAGATTTTTTTTTACCCAATTTTTGTTTCTAAGAAAAATGAGATCCATATATGAGGATATTTGTTTTAAATTGTGATCAAACATAGGCAGTATAATGTCCTCGTAAGTGGATATCAGGCTCTTGTAGAGCAAAATTTAGTATTTTGGTCTAGACAACCCAAAATGTGATGTTCACATATGTGGACGCCAGGTCCTAGGAGGTTAAAAGAAACATTTTCAAACTTGTTTATGTATTTTTATTCTGTGAAGTCAGTGAAGTGCAGTCATTTAAAAATCTATTGCCATCTTAACAAACTTCTCTTCACAACTTTTTGGATTTAGAGGCTCATATTTTTCATCACTGCTTTGTCTTCTTAATATGTTCTCATGTCCTTGCAATGTAAAGCACTTTGTGAAGAAAAAAACACCTCAAAGCACTAAATGATTAAATGTTATAGACGTGACTAGATGAAGTGTAAAATAGGTCAATGTCTCAGTTCGCTTCACCGTGGTCTCTGGTAATGCTTCTGCACAAGAACAACACACTGACACATGAACTGTGTCAATACACAGCCAAAAGCTTAAATAATGATGAAAACCTTCACCACATTCTGCTGGATCCTTCTTTCAGCTTTCTTTAAAGAAAGTCATTTAATTCCTATTAATTTCTGAAGTACTTTAAGACCTTTGATCGACTCTGCTGACACTACAAACGTGCAATCCTTCTCTCCTTCCCAATGAAAAGGACAAGAGTTTCTCATTTCTATGGCCAATACCATGTTCCTCTTCCTATAACTGTATCTTTCATTACAGTACAAGGTCGCATAAAAGAATAGGTGGGGGACTAACGGAAAATGAATGTCACAGAGTGGCTACAATAAAAAAATAAAAATAAATGAAATGCAGCTAGTCTTGTGATGCATGGAGAGATGGGTAACATTTTTCTTGCTTATCAACCTCTCTCAGAGCAATTATTTACAGCAGAAATGAAAAGAATCTAAATTGTTAGCTTGCAGCTGGGTGGGGAAAAGAATGACGAAGAAACAAGAATGTTTCCAACTGTTACTGAGACAGAGACCTTGCCTTTAAAGGTCATCTCAAAGCCCCCAAACAAGTGCTCAAAATAATTTCCAAATGACAGCTATTAGTAATCAGCTGGAAACAGAAGAGAGCGACGGTGGTGGTGGTGGGATGTGACCTTTCCTCGGCTGCAGACAGGAGAGGTGGGGCTGGATGGCCTCGGGGGCTAGTCCCAGGTGAGATGAGTGGCACACCTGTAGCCTGGAGTAATCACTCCCTCTATATCAGTGATGTGCCGAGGCCCAGAAGGAAGGCAGGAACAGAAGCGAAGATCTCAGCAGAGGAAGACGCTGGCACGGAAAAGAAGACCGCAAAGCTAAATAAGACAGCTCAGTGAGTGTTCTGCATGCTGTGGAGGGTGTGAAGGAGCAGAAGATGAGTGGACTCAGGAAAAACAGAGTCGACTGATGCCAAACAGGAAGGTGTGACTTTTTAATATTTCTGATCATTTACATTTTAGAATTTGAACAATTAACACCACTATTATATATCTATGCAAAACTTTTCAGAGTGGTCTCACCGAGTACAAGGACACCAATGCTGACTGAATGGTTTGGTGAGTGTGAAGTTCAACTAGTTTCATATGATACGGCCTTTACTGTCACCAGATCTGAATCCAACCTACTGGGAGATTTTGGGACCCCGTTAGTTCGCTCTTCACTCTCAACATAAAAGGAGCAAATGAAAAAATCTGAATGGCATTTTTTGGAAGTTTGGTGTTTCTGGGATTTGATGATCTAAATGACATTTTCCCCTTCCAGGAAGCAAAGCATAACAGCTGAAAACAAAAAAACAACAACAACAGCACAAATGAGTCATTCAACCAAATGAGAAACAGAGACTTGAAAAATCAATGCTAAGAGGCACTGAAGCTACTAAGGCTGCAAGAAGGGGCCCAATTCCTCCCAAAGACCCTTTATATTGGTCTATTTTTATATTCTATCACCTCTCTGAAATAGAGCACGACCAGTATTTCTAAAGGTTAGTTTTCGCCCGTTATCCGCGGCCTTTTCTTTCTCCAATATGCAGGAATAAAAGACTACGGCTGGGATGGTCAATTTGGTAAAGTAAATCCGTTGGGCATCTTTCTTTGCCTTTAGACAATAATTCTGATGGCAAAAGAGCCAAACGGGACAGGCAAAAAAAAAAAAAAAAAGGAATAAAAGACTACGTGTTTATTCCTATTTACATGTATAAAAGTGTACACTGTGAAGACCTACTTTTATAACTTCATTTTTAAGATCAACATTTTGTGATTTAAAAATTCCTCGACATTTGTTTGAGAGGGGCTGCTTGTTTAGGCTTTGGCCGACTGCTTGGATCAGTCTAGTTGTTTTCATTGGGTTGAGAAATTGCCCTCTGATGGACAAACCATCCAATACTAGACGTAAATTGGCCGTTTCTTCGTTACTTTGTTCATTTTCATTTATGGGCCATAAGAAATGTATAAAACTAAAATCAGCCTATTTATGAGTCGAGGCCCATTTTGAAGATATAAGTTGGTATTCAGTAACTGTCTTGAGCTGGACTTTCTTTTCCATCGCAAAGAAAAAAAACAAAACAAAAAACAAGAACTTGTACAAAGAAATAAAGTTGACTAATTATTTCCCCCCATGAGCTGGAGACCAGCCTCAACCAACAACAACAGAAAATAATTATACCTTTGGTAATTTGGCTTAATTGGTGACATTTACTGCTTGGTGTATAATTTTTTTATATGGGTCAGCGCAGTCCAGTGAACAGTGATGTAGAGAGGACCTATTAGCTAAAACCTTTTCAAGACAGGGACATTTCCTCTATTTTTATTTGATTTACTATTTTTTTAAACCTGATTGGTCCAACCAAAGGACAACATACTTGCTTACTTTATAATTAATGCCAACCATGGAAGATTTAATTTCATCTTCTTTGTGATTTTTCTTCTTTTAACCTATTAAAAAAGATGCAAAGGGAATTTCCTTGCAGATGTGATTTGCAGAGATTTGATATGACGTGCTTTACATGTGTGTCAGTTTGTCTATAAATGAAAGGATGCGAGCAAGCAGCTGACAGCTCTGATAAAATGGTGCTTTATTATCACTATGTGGCCTTTAAAGAGCAGGAAAAATGATGTGTTCCTACTTTTCTTTTTGCACCATCCTGTTAATTGGCGAAGCACCAAGTTGCTGTCGCTATTCATGTTTACTGTTCATGCTTTGGATCAGGTTGGATTACCCTCAACTCAAATCTTTGGAACAAACAAAACTAAAATTTAACCTAAAACTAAGTATGAAAACAAATATCGCTGGTGCTTCTAACAAGCACATGTTTTAATGTCTTATACCATATAATGGTATGCATCACTTTCAAAGAGATATGCTGGCACTAATGCTCTGGGAGTAGGTCACAGAAGGGTTTTTAGCCTAAGAGCAGATGAGACGATGGTTTCAGGCAGCTTGGCAGACGGTCCGTAAGCTTTGTTTGAGAAGTGTTTGTTCTGGCACGTGGCAAAGTTTCAGCACTGAAAGCGGCACTGTGGGAAAGTTCTGTCGCTGTGGCACAAGAGTCAACAATCACATGCTGTGCCTCCTCGTTAGCATCAAAGAGCTGTGAAACTGAGGTCTTTGTCTGCTTCATTATCTCCTTGTACGAAGCCTCTGAGCCCAATCTTCCACTGGTAATTACTATCAAGTTCTTTGCAAAGGGAGGTGGTGATTTGGTGGGTTTTTTTCTTCCAGAGAGAAAAGCGTAATAGCTCAGCTGTGTAACAAAAAATAATAATAATTTAAAAAAAAAAAAGAAACAGCACAAATGAGTCGTTCTACCAAATGAGAAACATCCGGCCTCAAATGGAAAGCAAACAAGGGTGACATCTAATCTTGTTAGCTGTGCTGTAGTTGGCCATGTGTGCTGCTGTGTCCTGCAGCATTCATAACTTCAGCCTCATTATGACATCTGTCACCAGCTTCTCACAGATGAGACACTTTTTGGGGCTAGCAGGAGCAGAACAAACATAATCACCTACAGGTTCACTGGTCTGAGCTTCTCAGGAGTGCTTTTGTTCAAAGCTACCAGTAATGAAAGTGGAAACAGATAAATTAGAAGAGAAAGCACCAAAAACAAGCTTACTTAAATCTGGACAATCTTCTCATCTGTTCATTGTTGTGTCAAACTGAGCTGACTCTTAAGAGCATCATCTTTAGCTATGACCCTGAGAGTTAACAGCAGTTTTTATCCTGAAATAGTCAGCAGTGAAGAAACAGAACCAAGAGCCCGTGCCCCATTTTTTTGCACTGGGAAGTTCTCCCCCAGGGTTGGCCTGGCAGCGGCAAGTTCCACTGTAAGATCCTGCCGTGTCTGAGGGGAAATATTTGTGAAGCTTCCCACTGTGAGCTGCTCACAGAGCACTGAAAAGGCAGGAGCTTTTTAGGCTACACCAACCCCATCTTTCTTAGCTTCCCACCCATCCTGTCAGATTTGCCTGCAACTTCACCCACTTTCTGGATCTAAAAGCAGTAGCCATGCTAGAGGTGCTGGACAAGGATACAAATGTAAAGATGTTGTTGTTCCACGAATCTTAAATCTTAAAACTCCTCATAAAAACCATCATTTGGGGAGAAAAAAAAAGAAAATCACATTTTTCTCGAAATTTAGTAAATGCCATCAATGTTTGAAAACATTCCAGAACCCAGAAATATTGAGTTTAGTGTTCCACAAGATTTTTCAGTACATGCATCACTCACCTTTTCTTCCTCATAAACATTCTTCTGAGGGAGCTGGAAAAGTTCATCTTTTTGAGTCTTCCCACTCAGATTTTCCTCTGAATTTCAAATTAGCAATGCAGACCAGAACATATTCTGGTCACAAGTCTTCCACGCTCACGCTATACGCCAGTAACTAATCCAATACCCAGAATGGACACAGGCAAATTCATTTTCACCACATGCTACAGTCCCAGGATATGTTGTCATGGATTTTTATGTTTCCAAAGTAACATAAAGTCTCCTCCACTGGTGAAAACAAAACAAACACAGAGCAGGTTTCTACAAAGCCAAATAAAAGGCAACATGTACCATGTCATATGAACAGGTTGCACTAAGCTCTAAAGCCTACACACCTTTTTCTCATTACACAACGATCCAGTGGTTTCAGAACCAGTAATAGACGGAAAGGGTCATTCTCCTTTAATGCTGGGCAGTGCACAGGTTAAACAACTGATCTCATTTTTCAGTAAATACTTTAAAAAATCAGAGAAAAAATTTGAGTTTCGTTTTTAAAACATTCATGAAAACCTCATAATTTTAACCAACGTTCACTGTACTGTAACTGTGACACAGACTCACTCACGCGGAGGTCTCTAATGAGATTCGGTGACTCACTGTACCATGGCACGCAACAGAGTAAAGAAGCTCCACTTCAACGCACAAGCATGCCACACACGAGCACACACGCGCTCAAATGGGTACACAAGCTGCGTTAAATACTATTTGTTTTCATTTCTCTCTTTTTTTGTGCAGCAAAAGGATGTTAAATAATCTCATCTGGTTCCCACTTGACCCGCATTTCACTTGAATTAAAACTCATTCTGACCTGAGGCAGGACGATCGGGTGGGGGTGGGGGGGTGAAAGAGAGAAAGGGAGAAAGACGGGCAGATTTGGAGTGACATCATGCTTAGCGAACAGCTGAGCTACTGGAGAGCAGAAAATCCCATTTGTGCAGGCAGCACCTCAGCCAGCGAACACACCGAGGGGGCTTTTCAGCTCCAACGACCGCCGCCGTGCTCTGACCCTCCCCCTTCTCCACCTTCCTTATCCAAACACAGCAGTAGAGGGGCGGGTTAGATATATTTATTTATTTTAAAAGCTGTTAATACGAGTGATTAAAGCCAGAGGCAAGGTTTGAGGTTCCTTACTAAGCACCAAATCAATGTGTGGATTTTTCTTTTAAAGGCAGAGCGTAGATGAGAGGACAGATGCCGGGAGCAGCTGTCATCACGTTTAATCTCTGCTGAATGCAACTTAGTGCTGGCGTCCTCCTAAACATGTCGAATAATTTTATATAACATTTGTTCTACGTCATACATTGTTGAGGATGAAACAAAGCCCCCAGAAAAGGCAGCATCAAACCCACTTTGGTTTCACAGATCCTGAACACTCAGCTTGACTTCAAGCTGCTCTTGCTGCCCGGAAAGTTTCATTGAGATCTGGTAGAAAACTATTACAGTGTGGAGCCCCTGTGGGGTCTTTTAATCAAATAAGTTACTCCACTTATTTATTTTTGTGCTTCTGCAGGTACATCAGAATGGGTAAGGGTATTATTGTTACTGCACTTTAAATGGTGTGATTATTGAACAGTGGTGCTAAAGAGCATCTGCACAATTTATCAGCGGGCTGATATTTTTAGCTGATGTCAGCTATTGATTGGTATCAGCATTAATAACGGATGATGGATGAAAATTTAAAAAGTGTAGAGAAGGGAAGAGACGGGAGGAACTGAGGAGTTGGAACGTCACAAGCACAACTACCAGCTGATCTGGGATGAGTTGGGTAGATTAGAAATGAGTAAATAAAAAACGACACATAACAAACATCATAGAAATGTGTCTCTGTTCTTATACTGGTTGGGTTCTATTAAAAACAAACAAAAGAAACTATAGTGGTAAAGCGCAGTGTAAACAGCACAAACCTGTTTATACCTCATATTAATGGGCGGCTTGAATTATTCACTCACAATTGGACAAAGCATCTTTGGAGCGTTCACTCCTTCCAGGGAATGCTCGGACCTGTCTGACTGCTGAGACCAGAAGGTGTCTGAAAACTGTGCCCTAGGCTACACTGACAGAAAGCTTAAACTGACGTGCTTTCTGCCAATGAAAAACAAAATATGCGTTTATCATTCCCCTGCACCAGGTCAGGTACCCGCAGCAATAATTACTCATTCTTTCCAATAACTGTTTTTTTCCCCAGCAGTGTTTATTATACAAAATCTTCTTTTGTACCAGCTTCTGTGTTTTAGTAAAGCCAAAGCCTTTTTTTCTCCCTATACACGTTTTTTTTTTTCATTATACACAATTACATTCTTCTGGCTTTTGTCCTCTCAAAACTCAAAAGAAACAAGACAAGGGTGCAATCAAAAATAGAAGTATCTATCGTTGCTGCTGATGTGTGGTGCTTTTGTTCATCTAGTCTTTTAACAGTACAGACAACATGACAAAATCTACTGTACAATGCATGCCTAGACTTGTATGCGCACACTGCTGCTAAACGTAGTGAAGTGTAACAAGATCCACTTATTTAACTACAATACAAGGGAGTAACATACCAATTATTTTCCAGCTTTGGATTACTAACACAAAGTATAATCAACAAATAAATGATGGTGTATTATCAGTGGCTACAATTAAACTTTATTGATCCCTGGCAGTATTGGCACCATATAATTTAATTTTAATGCATTTAATTTAGTTGTACCTTTACTAGTTCATGCATTAAAGAAGACTTTTCTCATGTTTTCTCATATTG
>NW_024582630.1:350773-362496 GCF_018398535.1 Haplochromis burtoni
TATATATATATATATATATATATATATATAAGTATGAGTATATAAGCAAGTAGTCCAAATGCTCATTTTCAGACAGTTTTGTGAACTCCGTATGATGCTGGAGAGAGGATGTTCCTAATATGGTCATCTCAGGCACATAGCTCCAGCTGTGAGCACTAAGTTCCAAGGCCCTGTATGAAAAGAGGATTATTTTGAACTTTGTGTTATGCAAAACAACTCTAGCAGAATCCAAATCTAAAAACTCAGAGCTGAAAAAGAACATATTGGGTGTCCTATAGAGCCAAATCATTTTACGTTTTTTAAATCTTATCTTTATCTATGCACTTATATTTAAACAAAAGGATAATATTTAACACATGAACTTTTGAAAGGACTTAAAGCTGTAGAATTTGAGATCTTCTTATTTCTTTAGCCTCTGCTTGCTTTTGCAATCACCATTTTCATTTAATTTCTTATAGTGAAGGAAACTCTCCAAAATAAAAGCTAGGGAAACAAAAAGTCCTTACAGTTTGTTTTGGTAACACAGCGGGGTATCAACAGTCCTTAAAGCCAAACAGAGCGGTGGATCTTAATGAGTGAACCGACCCTTCCTGTGTGTGCGTCATTGTTTAACACTACTACAGTGCCCCATCGCCTATTGTATTGTCTTACTGTGTAGTGTGTGGCCAGCGTTTGCCTGCTGAGCCATCGGGGTGCCTCGTTTCTGTTTTGTCTACTCTTTCTTTATTTAAAAATTGAAAAAAAATCCACAACCCAAGAAACCTTTTTTTTAAAAAACATTTTGCCCCACTTTCTGCTGGGTTTGACTAAATTTCTTTAGGCAGCCCCAACCCCTGCCCTCTCCTCTTGACCCACTGGGGCACGTGGGTAAATTCCTTATGAGATTTAAAGATTGAATGAGAGAAAAGAAATCGAGAGGGCCACACATACACACGCTCTAACACGGGGCTTATGTGATCACTGTAGTGTTATTTTGTTGACTATGTGTGAGTCTTACACAGACAATAACACACTGAAGGGGATGGATTGAACGCGACCTTCAGCTGGAGACAGCAAAGGCCCCAAAACATGGGCAATAACTCAAGTGGAGAAAAACACATTCTCGTTTTTTTTCCTTCGATTTACTCATATTTTCTATTCTTCTTTATAATTAGCTTACTGTCTGTGTCTGTGTCCCTCACCTTTTTATTCCAATTCATTCCATTACATTTTTTAAGCTGGTTTTGTTCTCATTTTCTATTTCCAGGCTGGTTTAATCTCGTTTCATTTAAAAAACAAATAAATTCATCTTCTCTTGCACAATTTCATCTTTATTTCAATTTATTTATTTTCTTTCGTTGCATCCCTCCTGCTTCCTGTTCAGTTTCTTGACAACCTAAAACCTAAATAAACCTTTATTCATTTTTAGCCCTCACTTCAGACGTCCACACCTTTTGCCGTTTGTTAACTCCTTTAACGTGCTATAGTTTTAATCCCTCACTTAAAGGTTTTACTCATTTTATTCCCTCATTATTTCTTTGTTCTCTCCAATAAAACAGTCGTGTTTCTCCTGTCCTTCATTATTCATGTTGTAGAGTCCCTGGTTCTTCTATCTGCCATGAGAGACTAGACAAGACATTCTGCCTCCAACAATACACCTACTTAGCTCACACAAAGGCCACGCACACACAGGGGGTGAGAATCTGAGAGCTGAGAGGGATGAGCAGGGCGCAGAGCTTCTTTAAGTAACAAAAAATAAATAAATGAGAGTGATAACAATTTCTTTTCATCCTTAATGTAATCATAATTCATATTTGCTCAATAAAATGTCTGAACCAGTGATCCAAAATTCAGTTCAGTACAAAATCCACAAAACTGACAAACTAAAAGTAAGAAGTAGGAATGTGCATTTTTCTCCCAGACTCTGCTTTTAGCTTTAATATTCGTCATTTATTTGAAGTTCTTTAACTTTTGCCTTCTTTCTCTGCTATGCTTTAGACTTTTATTCTCCTCTACATATTTTTTAATCAAATTAAAAATAATGTTTTTTATAACAGAACAGCTCATCTCAAGCTCTCAATGTAGGTGTTTAACATTTTCTTTGCGCGAAAACAATGAATGACAAATTTAGGCCATAAAATGTTTGAAAACTAAAAAAACGCTGACTGAAATTTTGTAGAGTGATAATGTTATTGATTACGTATAAAGCGCCTCGTGGGGATTCCCAAAGACAGAGAAAGAGGCTCTATGTTTTATGAGCACCACGAGATCGTCTGGCTGAGGCCTCTTGTTCCTGTTAGCTGACCAAAGATGAGATGTGATCGTGTCTTTGTTGTCTCTGACAGTGTGGACGAATCGCTCTACTGGATGTTTTTTTTTTTCCCTTTGTTAAGTTTTCTTAAAATACATTCTTAAAGTTGTGGTTTATATTTCACTTCATTCTGTTTCACATTACAATTTCTATTGTTAAAGTATAAGATAGTAATTTCGAAAACCTGCACAGATGCGAGCCATGTATGGCAATAATTAATATTACTACTTTTACTACCAATAATAATAGCAACAATAATAATGAACTGTGTAATTGCTTAAGCTCTAAAAAAATAATGTTAACAAAGAATGATAACACAGCTCAAAGTAATATAAGAACATTTGTAAACATAATTAAATTTTAACAAAGGCATTAATTTGTGGTGAAGCGATAGAGGAAGCTCAGGTAGAGTAAAGATGACCTTGTGAAAATTCTGTTAAAAGCCACTCTTTATACCAACACTGTCACAACATAAATGTCAGGATATTTTCTTCAGTCTTAAGCGCCGTCTTGCTCGTCTCCTTTGGGTGACAGAATAAACTGCTGCTGAAATACCAACGTGGAACGGCTACTTATGGTGGAAACCTATGCCGTAATAGTCTATGAGCTCAGAGTCCATGGAATCCGAGCTTCTAGTCGCACAATCGGCTGCATGTTTCACATTCACAGTTTAATAAGGTAAGTGCGAATTCAATTATTTCATTACATATTTGGGAAAAGAAGCCTTCTTTCTTTAATAAGACACAAAGGATCTGGCGGAGCAGCAGCGATCCTCCATGAGCCTAGAGGGAGCGAGACACAGAGAGAGAGAAAAGCTGCCCGCTGCGAGGTCTCCTCCCCCGCTCGCCATAAACACACAGTGGAGCCTTTTACTGGGGGCTCATGCTGACTGGCTGATTGACTATCTCTATTTTTATGTGCCTCTATTGACGGACCGGGATAAGAGCGGAACTCACAGAAGCCATTATGGAGTTAAATCTTAAAAACTTGCCCAACCTACAAAGAGGCTGATTAATGCAGTCATCCATGTCCCACTAAGCTAACGCTACGTAAAAGATGCCCTTCCACCCAAAAAGCTGAAAAGACGTGTTCAGACATTTGCCAGCTACAAGTCTAAGCAGCACATGCCCTTGACTTTGATTTCAAAATAAAAACAAATATATTTCTCTTTATAAAAAAACCCCACCTGAACAAGAGATTAGATTAATATTTCTAACATAAACAGCCACATGATCAGCTACATGACTATAATTGTGCATAATTGTAGATGGAGGGAAAAAAAGCCCTATTTTTATGTATTAAAAAATTAGCAAAAATTGAGCAGTTTAAGCATTAAAATCATTTCATGTTTTAAAGAGAAAACAAAACTTGAAGCTGTGCCGCACAGAATAAAGCTGTTGCACATGCTACGAGCAAAAACCCTTTTTATCAGACGAAGGTAAAATAACCAGTGATTCACATGAATTCAATATTAATTAGAGCATAATTGCTCTAATTGTAATAAACAGAGCAAAGTCCTTAACAGAATTCAGATCCACTTAAATTAATCATTTTGTGAGATTCTGTAATCCAGACTCACAGATTATATCTTGGACCTAAAAAAAAAAAGAACTTTGCTGGCTTTAAATAATTTCTAACATTTTTGTACTTGCGTTTTTGTGTATTCTATAATTTTAAAAGATCGATACATTAAAAATACACCACAGTTGCCCAGCTTAACATTTACATTTACAAACCCTCTTTCTGCCCCCCCCCCCCCAATTTTGTTGAAATTATCCTTTTTTTCATTTTATTTGACCTTTTTTAACCTAACCTAATCTACAACAGTATTACAATCTTAAATAATGAAATCTTAAAATAAATGTCATTATATAATCCCTTGTATATTTTTTTTAATGCCAAAAAGAGAAGAAACAAAACATGGAGTTCTGCAGTTATCTGTTGATTTTCTGACGGTGACTGAGTCTCTCCCATGAAAAGAAAATAAACTGGAGTTCTTGGATGTAATTCTATATGCAGTAATGTTTTTTTGCACATAAAGGTTTCATAACTTAAGTGGAAATAAATTAATCAGATTAGAAAGTCTGAGATAATCACATATGAAACAGTAGTTTATTACTGAGTCGTTACAGCTCACAGGCCGCACTGATTCAATAGACAGAATCAGATCTCCGACTCTGGCTTTATGTACACTCTTTGCGCAACTCTAAATCTTATTTAAGGTCTTTATGTATTTAAGTAGCGATGCTAAGCTTGCCTGAACAAGAATGTGCAGGTGAAGAGAACATGAAACATTAAAGGAAAACAAAAAAACATTTTTATAGTAAGATTTCATATTGAAAACGACATCATCATCTCATTGATACAAATTCTGCCCCCGGCCCTGTTTGGTGTTGGTCGGAACAACATCATGTAGGTGCTGTTTCATGTTCACAGTTACTGTTTAGCTTTTTAAAAGCCAAACACTGGACTTGTGCATGAACACATAAACACTAGGAGGAAATAAAACCACTACGCTGCGCACAGATCTAACAAAGAGCTCCTCATTTGTACGGAAATCGTCCTTGACTTTAACGCAGCGCCGAGGTCAGACCCAAACACTTTACAGCAGCTTGACTCAACTGGAAAGCAGCGGCCCTGTCAGCCCCAAGAACTGATCCCATGACACTGTGTGAGCTCTTTTATGGATACAAGAAAAAGATTCTAATGGCTTCAATTACACCTTTATCTGAGCCTTTTATCAACAGCATTTCACAGTAGACGAGAAGGCTGAATATGAATTGTACTTTACGATCAGTCAACAGGAAGGAGCTGATGAGTGTGTGTGTGTGCGCGTATCTTGACTGCTCCTTCTCTTCGAGCGGCTGCTATCGGTCTTGCGTATAATAATTTTTATTGCTGGAACTTATCGGGTTTCACAAATTTGCATCAAGCCCCACCCAGCAGTTTTTCAGGAATACTCAGAAATAGCAACCCCGGCACACGAGACGTCGGTGCAGAGAAGGCAAAGACCTATCTGATAATCTGTTAATGCAACACACTGTTATATGTAATTACTGTAATCTGGGCCTCAATAAACTGTGCAGGGACATAAAGTTTTGTTTGCTGCTTGTGTGCAGAGTTTATCAAACACCTGTCGCATCACGTCCAGCATAACAGAGCTGTGTGGCAGCACTGTCAATAACTCTCCGCATTAAGACACGATACTGGTTATATTCTTATATAACTGTGTCTCTTTCTCTGCACGTCTGACACTGAATTATCAAACACAGTTACAGGTTTGCAATAAAAGTCAGGAAGTCAATCACAACTGTCAGGACATTTTTATTGTATTGTCAGAAGTGGCAGACTGCCCGTCGGGAGCACCCACGATGAAAAGAGTAATATAGCAAACAGAAATGGGCTGACAGGTTCCACACATCAGCAGTGTCCCCAGTGCACAAGTACATGGTGAGCACATATGCCCATCTCTTCAAGGAGTGCACCATCCACCAGCTTCTCTCCAGTTAACAATTAGTCAAATGAGCCACTGAAATAGACGAAGAGAAAATCAAAAGAGGAAGAGGACAGATTAACTAAAAATGAAAAATGAGCCCCAGTCTGGAACTGGATAGTAAATGTGATTTCATTTTCTTCAGTTTTCTGCTTAAATTCAGTGTCAGTGTTTGAAAGCAATGGTCACTGTACTGAAATACAGTGAAATACAGGCAACATATTGTTTTATTGTTCCTCTTGTTAAATAACTGGTCACCAAACAGAATGATTCTGAAGCGTTTCTGAAACTTTAAACAACCCAATGAAAGGATTTTGTGAACAACATTGATGATACTACTGGGATAATAATTACACAGGTCTGCAAAGAAAAGATTTTTCAGCTGCATGGGATATTTTTGGTTAATTTGATGTTTTTTAGGGCGCTGAATCCAAAAATGATCTCCATTTCCCTCCATCACGTAAAACATGAGAAGTTTACATTAAAAAAAGAATAACAGCGATAATAAAAATCTATATTTTACTACAATTAACTATGTATAATTCTTCTGAGATTACCTACCTTTCGCTATGAACAAACAAAAGAAACCTGTTGGGACATGATCACCTCAGCTCCTCACCCCCCCCACTGACCCCCCTCAATTACTCGCATTTTCTTGCTCGTAGAAATATTAAATTCATGTAAGAATTCATTATTGGATATGGCTTTTTGACTCAAGTATAGGATACCAGATTTCAGATTAAAAAGGGAAATTGTACGCTTCATTAAACTAAAAACATGGGTTTTGCAAGAAAACCTGACGAGATGGAATTTTTTAATATCTTTCCCGGTTTCAGTGAGTAAAATCTATTAGAAACAGTCAAAAAATCCTATGCAGGTTTTTTGGTTGCAGAACTGTGTAAATGATTTGCAATATGTTACCTTCTCTAATGTTTAACGTCCAATTAAACTAAATAACTAAAACCGCCCCCAGCTGCAGACAGTGGAGGGGTCACTACATCCTAATCTTACCCAGGGCATTAGAAATGTCTAGAATTAGCACACACGTTTTGGGGGGTACATTAAATTATTGTGAAACTGCTTATTCCTTTCTTTATCAAAGGTATAATTATTTTAATACTGAACATCTTAAAACTGGGAAAATAACAAGACACAACTGGAAGTAACACCGGGACAAAATAAAGCAGGAACAAATGTGTTACTATCCATGTGTTACAAAGAAATTGCTATTTTCTCATTAAAAAAAATGATGCTGAGGGAAATTTCATGAAAGCGGAACGAAAATTATTTCTGAGACATGTTGAAATTTGCTAATTTGACAGAAAAGCACCACCTTGATAATAATCTGGAGTTTAATGTATCAGTTCATCTGAACATCATTAAGCTTCAAAGTTGAGCTGAAGCACGCAACTACTAAACCTACAGCAAAACACAGATGTGCTCAGGTGCACAGTCGAGTAACACCTTCAAGCATTCAATTTCAGCAATGCAAAAATCAATGGATTTATAGCAAACAACAGCTGTTTGCTCACGAACAAGCATTCGGCTGCCTGCAAACACACACCCACACACAAAAATAAAGACTTCAACTTTGGCCAGATGTGACTGAAATCTGATTAAACTGATGGAACTAAAAAAAACTGTTACAGCTAACTGTGTGTCTGTGGTCTATGTTGTGTGTGGGCTTCTTGTTATATTTTCACATGACATTGAGATGCTTACAGTTTTACAGATAAAGGAAAGAATTCACAGACAGGAGGACAAATAAAGGCAAATGTCTGCATTTATTAGAGGAAATTCCCCTAAATGCACACACACACACGCACAAAGACAGTTGTCTGCTGTCATAATTAGCCTTTCTAAAATACCAAAGATCAACCATCTGCTTGAGTATCAAAAAACATGCAAAGAAAGGAGCAACTTGGTTTGTAAGTTTAGAGGGGTTTCTGTTTGAACAGCATGTTTTCAAAGTCAGAAGTCTCCCCAAAGCATACCTGTCTCAGCGCACTGTGATATCACTGCTGGGTGTGGCTACAGGTGCAACAGAAATGCTTTGGACCACACCCAGCTGCTCAGCGTCGTATTACATTACACTTTAAATGAAAAAAGATCACTGCTACAGTTGGAGTTTTCATTTATGTAAATTGTAACAATAGGAAAGCTGAACCCTTTTTGGCAGGCTCAAAACTACTAATGCATGTTTGGCTGTATACACAGGTCAAGCCTGGGGCATGAAATCACATTTTTAGTACCTCAGTGCTTCACATGATCCAGTCAACATCAGCAGGCACGCAAACAGGTCAACCGTAAACTTCTAGTTTTGAAAGTGACGCATTATGTTAAAGCCTAAATTCTCATCTTCAATTTCACTTCAGAGTGGTTGAGATTGCATGTTTTTTTCCTCCTATTTGTTTCCACGTGAGAAGCATTTATTAAGAATTTGACATTTGCACAAGTCAAAAGTGTGATATGCAGTAAGTTTCAATGTGTGAAAAAAAAAGCGTTTTTCAAAATATTGTCACTTAGCAAAATCACTCGCCCTTTGCCGATAAAAAGAAAGGTCCATTTTTCCATAACATACATGGAGCACTGCTGTGAGTACAACAGTTTTAATTTGCTCTCATCGAGGCTTTGCAAGCTGAAAGCACAACAGACCTGAGAGAGCAGCCAAGCAAAAACATTATTTCCTCTGAAAGACAGAGCGAGAGACAGACAGCAAGAGCTAAAACTCCTCACCTGCACTGCCTACATGCACACACACACACACACACACACACACACACACACACACACACACACACACACACACCATCATTACAGGAGCACCCCGTGTTGAGAGCTTGATAACTGCAGCCATTTGGAGCCGATGCTAAGTGCTATAGTGAGTTTAATAGGGGGCGACCACGTGACGCGCACACACATAATTGCTGACACACATACGTATCGACTTTTCAATGCACACATACACCGATATGACCATATGTCTGCTTTTAAGTCGACTTGTCGCACAGAGATACAGAGATTTTACCATTTGTGAGTGCGCCGAAGTGACAGACGCATATGGAAATATGCGTCTGTCACTGCTGGCGCACATTGAGCGCACACACACACACACACACACACACACACACACACACACACACACACACACACACACACACACATTGCTACCCGAGGCATTAACCATGAAATATTCCCTTTTGCAAATTCAAAGGTCTGGTGGAACTCTGTTAGTTTGTCCTGTGTGTGTGTTTTTTGTCAAAGGTCTGGTGGACTCTGTTAGTTTGCCTGTGTGTGTGTGTGTGTGTGTGTGTGTGTGTGTGTGTGTGTGTAAGATTGTAAGTGACACAGTCAGAGAAAAGAGGGAGAGGAGAGGGGAGCAGCAGTTCAATATTGACACAGCAGCAATGGAGCCTCCTCACATTAATATTAGATGATATTATCTCTAATATGGAGGAATGTTGTCTTCTTTTGCTCTACATACAGCACACACACACACACACACACACACACACACACTTCCTCTCGATTTCATGTTTCCATGACTTCAGAGAATATAACACTGACTTAAATATAATTTGTTGTAACATCCTGTAATCATAACCACGGTTACCCCTTACCCTTATCTGTCCTGACCGACATAATAAAGACCTTTGTTTTGTTTTTTATCCCTTTAAAGAAAGGACAGGTCTCCATATCTTGACTGTGTGAATCAATTCAGGTCCTAATAACATGAGTAATATCAACACACACAAAGTCATACACGCAGACACACAGGAAGTTATCCTTGTCACGGTTTTATAGCCATATCTATCCTTGAACTGTTCCTTAAAGAGCTTTTTGCCCAATTTACACTCGCAGTCTAAACGTGGACAGTCCAAAGAGCTGCTGATACGCTGCGACACACCTTAGTTTAAAAATGTTCACGACTCATTAACCGTATCCAAAACTGGCACATTGCAAAACAATGTGACCGAGATAAAGTTCACTTATCTGAACAGGCTGTTTTTCTCCCCCCAACCAGCACAAACTGAAAAGCACCAGAAAACTATTACAAATACTTTTAACTTGCCTTCATTTCTTTTTTTCTTCTCACACAAAGCTTTTCTGTTAAAACAGTCTCAAGATATTTGCAGCGGAATTTGTTGTATCTTCTAAACTTGCAGAAGCAATTTCACCCAAATGGATTTTATAAATATCAGAAATCACATCATTCTTTCATATTCTTGCATAACCTAAGTTTTATTGGCTTATCTATTCCACTGAATAGCTAACAGAGTAATTTAATTAAATACACGTATTTTCTTTTGTTGCTGATAGTTTAATTCTCCAAGGAAAAGATAGTGAAATTCAAGACTTCACAAAGTCACAGACAAGAACTAGTCCTTAGGTACTAATCGCATCCTCTTTTTATAAACATTTTTCTTTTCATATGATTCACCTGAGTTTGTCCTTGTGGTTTTGATCTCTTACACCAATTATACAGGCCTCAGTTTCTTATTGGGGAACACAGTTCTCAGATAAACTGTAGCCTACGCTGCAAAAGGCTGTGACAATCCCACCTTCCCCTACCCCATTTTTCTCTTAGATGAACTTTGAAAGGAATGTGTCCTTCTGGTTTTGACCCTTACATTCATTACTATATTACTTTGGGTTTCTCAGCGATGCACGTCACAGCGCTTTTTTTGTTGTGTCAAAAACTGCGACACTGGCAGCTGAAATCTAATGAGCCTGCACAGTTAATTAACCAGAGCGAAATATGTTTTATGCAGTCATTTGAGTAAAGCATGCAAAATAACCACAAATTAGAGTCACGGTGAAAAAAAAAATAGATTCACTTCATTCATGTGCTTCAAATCTGATCACAACAGATTCTGTATCTTTTTTTAAGCGATGAAAATGCGATTACTTTGGAAATACTTTTTCCACACGGATGACAATTTATCTCCCAAGCAGAATATAAAATTCAAAGAAATTGCACTTTTTTTGTCTCTATTGTGCAACTTTACATCTAGCTAATAAAACCACATGTTTGTGGAGCGTCTCTGTGCACATTTATAACAGCGCGTAGCCTTCAGTCCCATTTATATTACAGAGATCTAAACATTTACATGAACGGACCACAGTGCCATGATATCCGTGTGTATGTGTAATAAGAAGTAAAACATCATTAGAAAAAATAACGCCGATACATTAAAAGATACACCAACAAAGAAGAAATATGCAGGGGAAAAAAAACCCCACCTGCCTACGCCTCAATTAATACTGTTTGTCTAGACACGCACTCATTCTGAGGGTGGGTGTCAGAAAATCTACCAGAATAAAAAGTTGCTGAATATAAGTGCCTCTTGGCAGAAATGAAAAAAAAAAAAGAATATGAGAGCTCCTTCAGCTAGCTGCAGACGCACAGATGGATGACTGATTTCTTTATTCCCACCTCTGAAAAAGCGCAGCCTGTAGCAACAGTTTGTGACATAATCTTGATAAAATGTCAAAATACTGAAGGCAGAATAAAAATCAGGCTAGACTTGGGAAAACATGTTTGAAAATGCAAAGGAGTGATTGTGAGAAAGAAAATGAGACTGATGCAGAGAAGGAAGGAGCTGAAAAGACAGATAAAGCAAGGAGAGAGAAGCTGGTACGCTATGATGCCTGAAGAGAAGCAGAGGAAAAAACATCTATGAACAAAGCAGAATAAAACAAAGTAACCATGTGAGTTAAGGAGCAAAAGCAAAAATGTACTGAGTGGTGAGAAAGAGGAGATGATGCTGATGATGCAGAGAGAGCAGCAGATAAAAATACAAGTGACATTTCTCTTGACGGTGACGGGAGCGACGGCGGTGGTGTTCTCTGCCTGACCTTCAGCTTTATTGGTGTGTGTGTGTGTGTGTGTGTGTGTGTGTGTGTGTGTGTGTGTGTGTGTGTGTGTGTGTGTGTGTG
>NW_024582630.1:362516-368110 GCF_018398535.1 Haplochromis burtoni
GTGTGTGTGTGTGTGTGTGTGTGTGTGTGTGTGTGTGTGTGTTTATGCAGCCTGGTGGGCTCGACGCCTAACTGAGGGTGACACGGTCACACAGAGGGGGGCTTACAGCCCCCAGTTCTCCAAGCCTGCCCGGTCGTCGCACGGCACAGCTGGCTCTGTCACTTTCACTTATCCTGCCAGGCTCCAAGTTCACGTGTACAGTAACACTGTGGCTGTGTGTCAGTGTGTCCGGTACAGTGCTGAGTAAAAGCCAGATGCAAAAGCTTGTGCGCTTTAAGGTGCACAAAATGATTTTTGCTCTCCCCCTGTAATCTGCAACCATAAAGAAACAGTGTCTGTACATTTTCAGCCAGGGTTACTAGGCTGGCTGCTGCTGGAGTTCAAGCAAGAAGGGAAGCAGTGACATCTTTTTAAACTTTTAGCTGAGATGGCAGCTTTAACACTGATCATTATGCAAAGCATCAGAACTTGCAACATGGACTGTGGTTTAATATCATTTCATAAATTATGAGCACTCAATTCATGGATTCATATGAAAGCTTTCCAACTGAGTGTTATCTGAATAGGTTGTTAGTTAGACTACCTAAGCAGGTAGACTGGCGTACAATAATAATTCACTGCAACTTTTATTGTAATTCTAAATTAATATATTAGGATTACTTGTTTAGTAAAGACAACCAAACGGATGCAATTAATGCATGAATGAATGGGCGTTATGTGACAAATAGTACCAGAGAGCAAATACAAAACACAAGTTTTTTTCATGAAAAAATTACATATTTTTACTTAAACCTGCAAGATGCTTTTTTTGGAGGCGATAATAATCTAAATCTAATAATCGACCATTTCTATCTTTGTGGAACTCGATATGAAAAATGGAAAAAGTGATGGGAAAACATAATAAACCTTTTTAGAGCCAGAACTCAATATTCTTGAAAACAACTTGATTTTAGAAAAACAAAACGCATCTCCGTATTTTTCATCTGCTTTTACATTAACCTGCTAATGCTAATTAAGCCTTTTGAACTCATATTTTTCTGTGTTTTTATACAGCTTAAAACACAGACTGCATGCATTCATGCTTTTCACACATTGGTGGCTGAAGCAGTAACACATTTCCCACTTCCAGGCCATTAACTAACACTGCTTATACTTATGCTCTTCTGCTGAACCCCAGTCCCCCCAAAACAGCCATTAGCAGTTCCTGAGAATAATCTGTGTCCTCGACTTAACCACTAGACATGCTACATAGAACTCAAATAAAGCTAAATTAAGCAGTGCCATTTATAATACCATATACACAGCACTTAATTCATTTCTCTTTCTATTCTTCCTGCTTTTTACAGCAAAAAGGCAAAAAAGCAAAGTCTTCTTCTTTCTGTTGATTCTATTGTGTCGCTGGCGTAGAAGAACAACAAAATAAACATTAAAAAAATCTGTTAGTGGCTACTGTCCAAGGTGTTATTGTAACTGTTTTAGCCAAGATATTCAGTTCCCCAACCCTACATGTTTTTTTCAGTTGACCAGAAAATATCACAAAGAAATGAATAACTCAATACATCCTATACGTAACCATGTCTGAAAAACAACGAGAAACATACATGAGAGCACACCTCCATGTGAGAACAGAGGAGGGAAAACTGGGCGAGTTACTGTAAACTATAGACAAATATAAGTGAGAGTTAAGGCATTGCTGAAGAAATGGCTCAAGTCTCAGAAAATCAGCGTAGTGGTTCATCAATTCACAGGAAAGATTACCTGCTCCCTGCAATGAAGCTTTAAAACGTACTTTTACAACTCGCAGATTTTGTAGAGTCCACGTAATCAATAACTAACCAGAAAGATAATAAGTGATCTGAGTAGTTTAGGAACAGGTTAAGAATTTACAGAGCAAATACATTCCTAGACCGAGCTTTAAGCAACAACAACAACAAATCTGATTAGTTTTTTTAAAGATACCTTAAGCTACAAAACAGGTACTGTAAATCAAATATCGAATATATACAATAGTATTATGCACACTATTGTTCCACACTGTTGCATTGGGTTACATTATTTTTCTTTCCATAAACAACACCAACATACAAGATGCTGCTTGTAAAAAGACTTACTAAAGCACCAAATGTGGATTAATCCACCACTGAAATAATCCCAAATAAATGCACTATTTCCTCCTGTCGGAGTAATATTTGCTCAGAAAAATCCAATGTCCAAATGTTTTCGTGGGATTACTGAGTCTTAAAAAATGTTTTTGCATTGTTTAAGATTAAAAATTGGGAACCAATGGTCTTGGAGCATCAGGGAGACAGACTGTACTGAAAGACAGTTAATGTGTTGTTGGTTCTGGTGATTTAACAGTGATTTACTATTCAAAGTATTGGATAAAAAATAGACTAGCACCAGTCTGACCTTTGAATAACAACATTGCTTTGTTGTTTCTTCATAACTCGCATCTGGGCCACAAAAATGTAAATTTTGTCATACTGCCAGAAACTGCTGACAAGCTTCCACATGTACATAACATTACTCCCACATCTGTATTCCTGGTAGATTTACATTATTTTATATGATGCTGACAAATTCCTTCAGGCTGTGGAGACACTGTTTTGCTTTTTGTGTGTGTGTTTTTTTTTTAAATTGATGTATTTTGTTGTTGTGTCTTCCTCTTTTTCCAACTAATATTTTTGTTTTTTCTTAACTATCTCAATAAAGCTTTAACATAGCTTTATCAGTATTTTGTTTGTTTCCCAATGAATCTCTGAACCTTCAGATTCCCAGACATGTCTGACCATGATCATCAAAACTGTGAGCTTCAAATTAAAAAAAATAAATTAAATTAAAAATAATAATTATGGTCCCACAAGTAGAGAGAGGCTGAAATGCTCATTACAACTGACAGCACAGAGACTATTGACAAAACAAAGAAAATACTTTAACTTTCCTTAGTAACAGGCTAAAAATGGACTAAATATCTCAAGTTTCTTTAAGTATGTGAAAGGTCATGTTTTTTGTTTTTTTTATTTCAAATTGCTCTACAGCCCTAAACATTATGAATGTGCTTATAAAGTAATCTTATTATCCAATAAAATCCTCACAAAATTATCACGTAGGTCTAACGGCTCAAACAATACATTTAACAAACATGCATAAATCTAAACTACACAGAGATCATTCCTATTGTTATAGACACTAAATAAAAGGAAAGAGTTAGGTAGTTATAATGCTATTGTGTACTTTAGTGTTGTTGCTGCTTAGAGATTTTGAAGCCAAAGAATATTAGTATTAATAGTGATATTAGTGAGTAAGTAATTTCCTATATATATTTTTATTTTAAATTAAACTGTAAGAAAAGTTTGAGCTGTTTACAGGGTCGTGGGTTGTGCTGAGTACTACAATGAAGTGAGAACACATGGAAGTGGGCTAAGCCATTTAACATTTAATGTGGCTCGAAATCTGACATCTTCTTTATAAATTTAAGTTTTCACATTATGGATAAGAAAGATCTAAACCCCCCCCCCCCCTCCCCTTTAAAAAACTTTAAAAAAAAACCCGGAATGAATCCCCTTAGGACAAAGAACAATCTCATTTCATCTTCGGCATCGTTAGCTCAACAGACACTTCCACAAGAACACCAAATGCCTTGTTCCAAACAGAAGGTCACCTGTACGAGAAGCTTCAGCTATTACCACTTTGTGTGACAGAATGACAGTGAGGTCAGACTTTCTTGAGCAATGTGAGTCAGACCCTAAAACTCCTGGCTTCAGATGCCATTGCAGGGGATGACCCTCTGTTCAGCTTTACATACAATGACTGGTATGTACTTTTAATGACGATGACATTGCCAAGACTCCATCCACGGTTGATGAAAGTGGTCAATGACAGCTCTGAAGATGAGGACACAGGGACTGTGTCATCACTTGATTACGGCACAAAGGTTAAGCCTATTAGCATCGGCAATTAAGTAAGAATAAAAATGGTGAGCTATGCAGACAAAAAAAGAGTTCAAAAATAAGAGTGGCACCGTGGCTTCAGGTTGGTTTAGTCACTTTTTCTCCAGCCTTTGTCCCCCGTGTTTGTCTTGACAAAAACACACTCCCACAAAAGTATTACAGTAACAAAAGCACATGGAAGCAGTTATGTTGAGACTCTGAGACATTGTCTGTTGCTCACAGACACTGAGCAGGAACTGAGCTCACTAGCACACAAATGCACCTTCTCAGGGTCCAGCATGTGACTTGTGTGTTACAGAAGCATGCGTGTGTCCATAAAGTTACAATAATGCTATTTTGTTTCACTTTTAGTTCTTATTTCTCCACTGAGTGAATTTTTTTTCTTTCAATCTAAAATCAAAAAGCTTCCACGCTAATGACATGTTGGCGTGTGTGTCTGTGTTCGAGTGCGTGCCACTATTTCCATGCACAACCATGCACGTGTTGAACATGCATGAAACAAACCAGCACATATCTGCATATAGCGTTGGAAACTGGCTTATTTCAGTCCCTGCTCACTAATTGTTGCATGTTGAATTCAATCCATATATTTTTAAAAGGTGTAGCTTGACTTTCTTTGTAAATGTTTCTTTGTTCTGAGGTGAGAGACTGCGTGTTAATCATTTGTATCTAACACAAAGCAACTAATATTAATGAAGCAGTTTTGTTGTCCAGCATGTTAGTTTTGGTCGAGGAATGCACACAAGTGTAGAAATTCAGCTGTTTTTGTTTAAACTGTCCAAATCAAACTTTTTTAAAATTTAATTTTGATTAAATTTGACTTGTTTTTTTGGTCAAAGTTGAAAAAGAATAAAAAGAGTGCCTTTTTTGTGAAAATCTAAGGTTATTTATTATATCAGTACTACCAAATGCCAAACGGTGCTCATCCTAAGCATGTTCACAGCATAAATTTATGTTTAAGTTAAGAATGATTACTTTGATTCATATTCACGAGGATGTCCTGAAAAGAAACCCTGTGCTTCAACAGTTTCTTTTCAGGAGTGGAAGATTTTCCTGTGTCTGTCTCCATGACCAATCTCATGTCCAACGCAAAATCATAATGAAGTCCTTTTCAGTCTTTGAATTGCAAATAACTGCTCATTGTTTCTGTGTCATTTGCTGTGCAAACCTCATCCATCATGTCTCCTCCTAGGATTTGTTGTATAAAAGCGACATAGCATAGCAACACTCCCTCTGCATACCTTCTCCCTCAGTGTCTCTCTCCCATTTGTTCTCTCTACCAAGAACTACATTTCCCAGGATGCAACTGTGCACGGCAGCGGCACACTCTCCTCACTGGGCATGCTGCCATGCCTGGTGGGTAAAGAGTCTTTAAACAAACATGCAAGATTAAACCCAACAAACACACACCACACACACAGTGTGCTGACTTCAATGTACTAAAAACAATGTATAGAAAGCAAACATACAAGAAGCAGTTCAGTTCAAATGATCATCTTTTCAGTTTGCAGTGATGAAATCTTTCTGTACCCGTTCCAACTTTTTCCTAATTAAAACTTTTTAAGTTATAAAATGCATTATTGCTCACTTAAGCCAACAATATAATATAATATAATATAATATAATATAATATAATATAATATA
>NW_024582630.1:368130-375388 GCF_018398535.1 Haplochromis burtoni
TAATATAATATAATATAATATAATATTTAATAACTATTATTTATTATAACAATTACTTTACATTATCATACAGAAAAATGTTACAATGTTTCCTTAAATCAGAATTTGTTCGATCATGCTACCATTATTATCTTCATATTGTTAGCAGTACTAGAAGTTGCAATAACAGTATCACTGTCTAATAGGCTACAGTTGGATGTTGTATGAGGCAATATTTATATAGGACATTACATAAATACAGGTATAGACTTGTGCTTTAAAAAAAATGAAAAAAGGCAAAGAATTTAAATCTCAAAAACATTTAAGAGCAGAAGGTATTAAACCAGCAAAAATAAAAATAAAAATTTTAAGAACTAAAATTACAAGGTAAAGGAAAATAAATAAATACATATTGACAATACTGGCTTTGCAATTACATTCTAAATTAAAGTTCATTCTAAAATTAAATTAAATTCCAAAAACAAACAAAAAAAGAAAAAGAAAGAAAGATATATACTTTTAACAATGTCTTTTAAAAAGAAAACATTGTTGTAGCCGACTATTTCATGTAGCAGATAATTTATAGAGGGGCTACAGCTAACCTCTACTAAATACTAAAATGTATTCTTGGTTGTTTTGTCAGCCACCTTGCCTGTGTATGACCTTGTTTAAGATAAACAGAAGCAAATGGAAAACTATCTTGTTTTTTTCCTCGAAGAAAATGCAAAACTATACAATAAAAAACAAAACGCCATGTTTGTAAAATAGTTTGCATGCTAAACTGCTGTACCTCCCCGCGTCGGACGTTTCGTCTCTGTGCTAATTTGAGTCCCAAATCATAGACATTAGGGCTTTTATTTATATATTCAACAATTCTGAAACAGGGCCGTTTGACGACTGACTGTTGCCTCCACCATTTTATCCACTTCTGCAGAAAACGTTGGCTTTGTCACACTGAAACTGACACAAACTGACACATAGTGGTACATGGTGACGTGCAACAGACAGCAGCTGATTATAGTTCTTAGCGGTGACTGCACAAATGTAAAGGTGGAGGACTCCTTTTGCTTTCATTTCGCAGTATTTCAGTTAGTACGGCAGGTAAATCATTTTTTAACAATAAAAATGTATGTGGCAAAAAAAAGACCAGGTTATATGTTATCACTTTACCGCGGTTACTGATTAATATACTTGATCATTAGGTGCTGTACATTTCAATGTCACTGACAAATAAAATAAGCAATAATCTCTAAGGTTTGTAGATTGTGGTGTCACCTTTATTAATGGGCCATAACAAACGTAAACTTCCTATACTTAAAAAAACCTTCATAAAGTGAGTTACCACTTCTTTTTACCGTAAATACATTCTACTGTTGATTATATAAACATGACATCCTGCTGCTGCAGGGTTTTTGACAAAGATCTTCTTTCATATTAGTCTGTGAATGAAATGACAAAAAGTGCAGATTTTTCTTGCACATGCAGTTGCCTGTGCACTGTCCCTTTAACTGTGAACCATGGCAGCTTACTACTGCTTAACCGACTGTTCACCCCACTTATTAGCTCATTAGCTGGTTCCTCTTGTTCCGGAATACCAAGGTGCTACTTTGTATTAATTAATTGTTAATGACAGTCTGAATGGCACACACTTCCATTCCATTAATGCTGAATTCCTACAAAGAAGAGGAGATTTAAAACAATTAAAGTATTTCTTAAGGTTAATCATCACAGTTGTATGATTTAGCGCAGGTTTTAACTCTCACACACTTCTTAGAGGTGAGAAACAATCAGAATGTCCTCAATTTCCAAATATAGCCTCAATTTTAAGGTCTTTAGTTGCCTTTACAAAGGCAGAAGTACAGCACACACACCTAAGCTACTCCGCACCATTAATCAAATACTCTGAAAAACACATTGCTCAAATATGACCTTCCGCACAAAAGCAGCCACTATTGAAGCACCAGAAGGAATTCACTAAAGGCGGGTCCGAGTAAACATTCCTGCTGCTTTAAAGCCTCAGCACCTCTCGCCAGCGCTCTGTGTGTGTGTGTGTGCGTGTGTGTGTGTGCGTGTGTATTCCAAACACATGCTCCAAACAGTGCATGAGCCCACATGGAGAGCCAAAGAACTGTACCAGGGAGGTCAGGTAGTTCACATAAGACAAACTCACATGCATTAACACACACAATGGAACACTTACATAAATTTTTGGATTGAGTAACAAACGCCGTGTACAAAGTTTAAGGAAGCAGAGGACTTTGGTCTCTGCTAAGATGGAAAGGGAAGAAAAAACAAAGAGAGAGAAAGACGGAGAACAAAATTGCTGCTTCCTTTCTCTCCAGCTTAGGATTGTCACACTGACCTTCATCTGCAAGCTTGAAGAAATTAAGAAAGTAAAACAATATATAATTAAGGGCAGACAATAAAAGAAAACGTGCTTTTGAGAGGCTTCAGATATAACTCAAGCATATACAGAACTCCAGAGAGGTTCATAAGTGTAAACCTCCCGAACCCGCAGCAGGCTCAGTTTTTCCATAATGAAACAACAAAAGAAAAAAGTATCTACATTTAATCACCCATGGATGAAGGCTAACATGACCAAGAAGAAACAGCTTGAACTAGATGTAACAACTAGCATAACAACAGTTTAGATGCACAAAGCAGGTAATTTGTTTTGTTTTCTTAATTGAAACATTGCTTAAACTATTAGCTAAATTCACTTCATGTATTAATTGACTGTTTAACCTCTAAATGTAACCAGGACCGCTCTGAATAAAATGAAGTTCATATGATGGCCTCAGTAGCTTTATCTAATTGCTCAGAGTGTCCAGCCCTGCTTACAGACTACAATAACAAGCATTCCAGTCTCTTATGTGGTTTTCAAAGTAACCAACACTTCTGCTGAAGATGGTCCAGTACTCACAGATAATAATTAGTCTCTCCCCATCGCTTTATGTTTCTGTGCCAAAGATCCCAGGGGAGGAAAACAACAAAGAAGTGACTAAAAAAAACCAAAACAGAATAACAACAACAACAACAGCCATGCAAAATGGCTTTTTTTTAGGAAGTCACCTGCCATCCTCCTCTCTTGAGAAGTGAAATGAATTTGTCCTTGAAAGCTGCCATACTTTCCAACAGACTGCAACAACAAGATGAAATACTTTTGGTGCTTGGAAACAAACTCAAACTGGGATAAAAGACGCAGGCGTGTAAGAGAAAGGATGGTGGCTGGGATCTTTCAGGTAGTTCGGCATGTATGAACGAGAGGCAGGACGCCGCTGTAAAAAGAGCGCGTCGCTCGCTGAACCGTTTTCTGGATAAATAAAGGTTCTCACGCACATACGCACCTTCTGTCGACACTCTCTTTAGCGCCAGTGGAGCATTTTGTTTTTCCACCGATGGTAACCCCCCACCAAAGAGAGCAGCCCTCCTCCCACGGGACTCCTGATTGGCATGGATCAGCCCCTAAGGCAGCTCCACATATATACTACAGCAGCAGAGGGTGTGTGTGTGTGTGTTTGTGTGTGTGTGCACGCACGCATGTATAATGAAGAGTGCATGTAGAGATTTACAGTGTTGGCATCCGGTCCGGTCAAACGTGTGGACCGCTGCCACTCTCCCCCAACAGCTCTGGATAAATGTGCCATGTTTTGTTTTCCTTTTCAGGAAGCCCATGAAAAGAATTAGCAAGATGAGAAAGTAGCAGGCAGATCTCTTGGGGCGTCCATCTGTCCATTACTGAAATAAAAGCTGTCCACTCGAAGAAGGAGGCGTGATTGAGGGATGGAGGGATTTTGTTGACTTGATAAGACAAGGATGGAGCGCAGTGGGTAATCAAGGGAAAGGCAGAGAGATAGAGTGATAGAACGATAGATAAATAGAAATCACTGGGATTTATTCATGTATTGACACACTAAACCAAAATGGATAAACTTGCCCATCACAATTTAACTGTAATTGCAGGAGACATTTGCTGTCTTTATAGCACATGCTGCCAAATCCTCTTGCAAAATCAGCACGATTCGCCTCAAACTCATTCATTAATCAGCAGTAAACAAAAGGAAATTACCCAGAAACACTCAGCTCAAAGGACTACAAATCATGTGACAGAGATGAGCACTTAAAGGTGGAAAAGACCTGTGAACTACTGAGATACCCACAGAATGTTAACCAGCAATGGTTTCACCTAAAGGAAAAGCTGAACTGTCACTTTTTGTTTCCTTAATATTGTCAATATTTCTGTTTTGAGTTTAAAATTGCCAAACATTACTCCATACTTTACCAATATTTTTGGTCTTGTTTCTTTTGGATTGCCTTGTGTTTTATACTGCAATCCTCTCTTGATTGGGTTTTACTTGGTTAAATAAAGGTTACTCAGACATCACCCTTGGGTTGTCTCTTACTCTTTTTGAGTTTTTCTTACATTTTGCATTGATAAAGTTCATATTAGGAGGCAAACTCTCTCACTGAAGTGTGCTCCTTATACAGTATATCTGTAAGCCTGTTTGAAATCACTCATTCTTTTTTTACTTTAATGGCCACTGTTTGAAAACTAGATATTAGTGATGCACAAATATTGGCCCTGATGACTGATATCAGTATGAGCAATTAAGAAAGCAATCAATTATCAATATCGGTAGATTAGAAAGGAGGATATAGAAAAAACATTACATCAAAAATGACCACAAAAAAATAGTGCTGGCCAAATTGTTATTTGGAACCTCAGTAATGGCTCAGAACGGCACAATCGGTACACCACTACCAACTATGCTGACTAACTGCTCTGCTGCCATCAGTACCGCGCTTAGAAATGTTGGAAGATTTAAGGGGGGGGAAAAGCAATCTGCCACTCACACTCACACCTCTCTCTCTATCTCCGACACAGTCTGTCTCTCTCCAGCACTGGCACAACCTTTCAGCAATCAAATTAGCTACACTCCCTTCCCCAGAATATGTGTCAAAGGAATCAGCAGTTGGGCTATATTTGCTCCCAACTCATAATGTTAACCTTTCTGTGGCATATAGGCCCTAATTTATTATCAGTGCAGCACAGGGTAAAAAGATGAGGCTCGTTGTGTCGACAAGTTGCATCCATGCACGTCGCAGTGCAATGTAATAAACTGTAAGGTGTCCATCTTTCTTGGCTGACCTTCTTCAACCAAATGTCCCCGCCACCGTTAACAATATGTTAATAATAAGGCTGCCTCGTAAAGGTACAAATTCTCATGCCGGCAAACGTTCCTTATAACAAGGCTGACGCCTGGAGGCTTCTCAGGTGTCAAGTTGAGAGTTCTGAGTTTCCTTTAAGCCGGGATTTTGTTTTCAGGTTCAGAATGACACCTTAGAGGCTTAATGACAATAAGCATGGCAGTTCGTTGTACAGTAAAGTCAGTGAGTGTGTGTTACATTATGAATCTGGGCATTTGTCTTGTTGTTTCTGATGATTACGCTTGGGTACATGAAACTCAAGTTTAACGACTTTTATTACAACACTACTGATTTTTTTTCTTCTGTTTCTAGCAGCACATTCCTCTGTGCTGGAAAACCCTGCCGTAAGTCACTAAAGTCACTGCTTTTCATTTAGTGTTTGGCACCTTTCAGTTTTACTGTTGCTAAGACAAACAGAAAGTGTGAAAACCTCACACTTTCTGTAACATTATCCAAACACAATATAATAACAGTGCCAACTCCCAAATGTTAATGAGCTATAAATTTAAAGTATCCCGATTTAATTTTTTTCTTTTACACATTTTTCTGAAACTAATTCTCAGCCTCTCATAGTTCAACAATGGATAAGAACATGGCAGATTTCAATGTGAGCGCTGAGAAGCCGCTGCTGCCTCTTGGCCCAGCCCTACGACTCACCACGCACTGCAAACCAGTGAATGTCAACAAGCAGAAATGAAGAAATATGGAACTTACATACACACACATACAGCACCCCATACAGAGCTAAAGCATGCTGTAATATCCAGCTGTGAGTTCATTATTGAGCTTTGTGGTATCTGTGTCCCCGTGGTATCACTGTGATATTACTACACAGATTCTAGATGCACAGGAGCTTGCAGGGTGTTTATCATACTTAAGGTATCCCTATCAAATGTAGTATCATTACAGAATTCCTACAGCGCCTTATATAATCCTTACTGAATTATCTGCACTGCCTTTTTTCCAGTTTTTTATAGGTTACACAAATCTTTTCATTATGAGTAACTGCAAGCACCCCCCCCAAACTGTGTTACACTTAGTGGGGAGGGGACAAAACCATCCCCAAACCCACAGAACCAGTAATGTTATACATTATACAAAGTAAAAGGGCCACCAAAACCAAATAAATAAAATCCAGTCCTACTGTGTGAACTTTGAAAGTCAGTTTGTGAGTAAAAGCTACACATGAAGTCAGTGAGAAATCCAAGTTCAAATGGAAAGCAAACCAAGTCTTGTTTCTGCTTTTTCTTTCCTGCTGTTTACTGTGATACTTTATGGCTTTACGCCGAACACATCAGCTGAAGGTCAGAGATTAGCCAGCCTTTTAATTTACCGCTAGCTGCACTCCTTCGGTTTGACCTTTTCTCACTAAAAGGCACCAAGAGCCTGCTCGGAATCAGGCCAGGCTATTAAAAAGCGCTCGAACGGGTAAGTAGGTGACAGGTCAACGCTCAACATCTGGACACCGAAACGGATCCAAAAACAACTGGAGCAGCAACACCCCGACTCCTCCGCTGCCGCTGTGCGTGATGCTTCTTCTTCTTCTTCTTCTTCTTCTTCTTCTTTTTTTTTAAATAAATCGCCAATAAAAGCCGGATTGGGAACCAGAGAGAGACTCGAGGAAACCCGCGGAGGTTAGAAGATCAGAGGCGAAGAGGGGGATGATAATCTTGCCGTAACATCGGGAAAGGTTGATGTAACCGGATTAAACCGAGCTAATGAAATACACCACAAATGGACGACTGGGGCAGGAGAGGGGATGGTGGGTGGGAGAGATGTATAGACGATGAAATCCAAAATAAAAGAAGAAACGAAGTCAAAGAAGGGAAGAGGTTCAAACTGATTTTTATCGGCTCTTCAATAAGATAAGATCTAAATTTTGCCGCTGTCCCAGCAGGAGCGACAACATGCGATCATACGATTTAAAAAAATGTTAATGTAACTATTAATGTAAACAGCGAACCTGAAGCACGGAGCTTTTTCCACCACCACCACATCCAGGAGCGCCGTTTCAACAAGTCTCAAACCCGATTTACAGGCGGACACTAAGGCGTTTGTCCCTGTCGACACC